>NC_135173.1:23993864-24293864 GCF_041146795.1 Maylandia zebra | reverse complement strand
TGTGAACTGAAAAATTTTCCTATTATTTTTTTTTCTTTCCAGCAAATTGAGCAACCTCACTCACTACAAGCAGTCACGATAACCTCTCTTTTGTTTTCTTTAACAACTCTGCCCTGCCTATGATTTTCTTCCTTTATGTGTTTTCCTTCTTTATATGTCATGTTTTATTCTTTTAATTAAATAATTTTTAAAAAGAGAATCTCTGAGGTGGAAAAATTGTCACATAAGAATCTGAAGCCTGTGAGTATTGGGCTTTTTTGGAAAGATAAATTACATAAAGCAACTCTGTTAACAAAATAAATAGAAATGTTGTAAATTTACAAAATGGTTTATTGGCAACTCCCATCAGCACTTTCAGGACTTCTTTTCCAGTTAAACATGAGGTCAGCATACCTTGCTCTGTAGTCTTCACAATGCACAAATTAAATTACAGCTCCTGATTAAAACAGATTATGAGTCCTTGTTATTCTATTACCGTAAGTCTTCCACTAATCCTTCATAACGATGTTGTAATCCCAGTGTTCACAGGGATTGAAATAAAACTGAAATTACTTTGCCAAGCTCTCATAAAGTTTTATTTGCTTTTTGATGTCTACATTTCTGTTTTATCTGTGATGTTCAGCAGTGAGAGACTTGATCATGAGGGTAATGTGGAAGTCCATGGACAAGATGAGGTGCTTCAGGAAACGATCCATCTTCCCTTTCCTCGGCTTTCTCATCGCCTTTCTGCTCTTTTTCAACCATTATATGGATGATGGATATGTGCTGGTAACTTTAATCATGTTGTTGTTTGTTTTGTTTTTTGAAATTTTGACTCTTATGCCTGAAGTGTTCCTACAGGTGTTACTCTTTGTGTTTGCATGTTTGTGTGTGATTTAGGAGGCTGAAAAAAGACAGCTAGGAGAGACGCTGATCCATCCTCCGAACTCTGAAAGATACGTGCACACGTTCAGAGACTTGTCCAATTTCTCTGGGACCATTAACGTGACGTACCGCTACCTTGCGGGGCTTCCTTTACCACGTAAAAGTAGGCATTTCTACCAGATACCAGTTTGAATTCATTTTTACTTCGAACAGGAAAATATTTACTGACTGAACTAACTGTTTTTCACTGTTGGAACAGAGTACCTCACCATTGGCTTGTCGTCGGTCAAGAGGAAAAAGGGAAACTACCTCCTGGAAACGATCAAATCCATATTTGATCAGTCCAGTTACGAGGAACTGAAAGAGATTGTGGTTGTCGTCCATCTGGCGGACTTTGACCTGGTCTGGTGTGAGAACCTGGTGCAGGAAATCACCAGGAAGTTTGCACACCACATCATAGCTGGACGTCTCTTAGTAATCCAAGCTCCAGAGGAGTACTATCCGTCTCTGGACGGATTGAAAAGGAACTACAACGACCCAGAGGACAGGGTCCGTTTCCGCTCCAAGCAGAACGTGGACTACGCTTTCCTGCTCAACTTCTGCACAAACCTCTCCGACTTCTACATGATGTTAGAGGACGATGTGCGCTGCTCCAGGAACTTCCTGACGGCACTGAAGAAGGTGATCACCTCCAGAGAAGGTTCCTACTGGGTGATGTTGGAATTCTCCAAGCTGGGCTACATCGGGAAGCTGTATCACTCCAGAGACCTGCCGCGCTTGGCTCATTTCCTGCTCATGTTCTACCAGGAAATGCCCTGCGACTGGCTCCTCATCCACTTCAGAGGCCTGCTTGCACAGAAGGACGTGATCCGCTTCAAGCCTTCGCTGTTCCAGCACATGGGCTACTACTCCTCTTATAAAGGTGCCGAGAACAAGCTGAAGGATGATGACTTTGAGGAAGACTCCATAGACATTCCCGACAACCCCCCCGCCAGCCTTTACACAAACATCAATGTCTTTGAAAACTATGATGCCACCAAGGCTTACAGCAGTATTGTTGATGAGTATTTTTGGGGGAAACCTCCGTGCACTGGAGACTTCTTCATAATAATCTTTAACAAACCAACAAAAATCACCAGAATTAAAATCCTGACCGGCACAGAGGACAGACAAAATGATATTCTTCACCACGGAGCTCTGGAAGTGGGCCAGAAGTCTGTGGACACCAAACAGGGCAGGCAGTGCACATCCTACATCACACTGGGGGAGTTTAAAGTTGGAAACATTGAGGTTAGCAATGTGGACCACAAGATAGGCTTTGATATTGAGTGCGTACGAATTGTCATCACTGCCAGCCAGAAAGAATGGCTCATCATAAGAAGTGTCAGTTTATGGACCGCGCAGCCTGTCGCTCAAATATAGAAATAAAGCTTTTTAAATGATTCTCTGCTCGTGGTGATTTTGGATGCAGATGCTGTGACTTCATTTGGGACTTCTACTGTTTGCTGAATTCAAATCAATCCACATTTTTCTTGGGTTGGCCAGAGATCTGCTGTATGTTTTCATTGTGATGTATTAAATTGACTACTGATGTGTACAGTATGGAGCTTTTATACTTCTGTTCATTTTCAGAAAATCTGTATATAAAAATATTCAAACTTGGCTGGTATTATATCTCTTTTTTTTTTTTCAATTAGTGAACTCCAAGGGTTTTTCCACAGAGTCTGTGGTTCAAAAGATAAATTTTCTGCTTACTTTTTAAATCCACAGTGGGGGGCAAAATACACAAGTGTAAAATAAACAAAAACATTTTTATGGCACAAAGACTCATCAGCTACCTTTTTGTTAGTATTGTCTAACAGAAGTGAGCAAGAGCATAGAATAGCTGTTACCTACATCTAATATTAAACAGTTTTCAAAAACTATAGGGAAGTGTTTTCAAAGCTCATTAAACTATGCGTGATGTGTCGAGTGAGGACTTCTAAGTTCCTGAGATAGAGCTGTCTGACAATCTGTTAATGATTTACAAAAAATAAGGTTCCACCTGCTGTTCAGTGTAAGTACATGCCTAAAAAAGAGAAGTCAAGCTGTGTAATACTGTTAAAAAAATTTCAGACGATCATCATCCCTGAATTGAGTAAAAAGAATCTACCACCTGTGTGAGGTTACTCTAACAAATGCAAAATGAACTGGCAAAAAAATTAGATGGACAAGAAATTTAATTAAATACTATAATATTAACTACAAGCTCTCGTTTTTGTCATTAAGTCATTTTTGGTGAGTTTTAAACGAATCTGTGAGAGTTGACAAATATGCTCTTTGGAGTACCTTGCTGCCACCTTGTGGTAAATTATAAAAATAACAACGGAAAATATACAGATTACCTATTGACCTAAGAGGTACATATATCATAAAATATGACCAAAATTGTGCATTAAAGGTGTATAGACTGTTATATATATATATATAATAATAGTCTATACACTATAGTGTAATTACAAGTAAAATAAAGAGTAACTTTTAAAAATCTTATAACTCTAACAGGCAGCGCAGAAAGTGAAGCACCTAAATTATAATGTCATAATTTACACCCTCTGTTTCATGCAGCGATATGTCAAAATCTACAAAGCAAGAGTAAACCACAGTTTTGTCCTGAAGAGTTATATCAGAATTATACATAAAGTGTGAAATGTGCCATAGTATGTTTTTTGTATGTGGTACCACGGGCCGCACTTTGAGAAACCTGGCTCTAGAGCTTAAATGATTAAATATTTATATTTTAACATAATACCATTTTGGAACTTTTTATAGTAAATCTGTGTGTGTGTGTGTGTGTGTGTGTGTGTGTGTGTGTGTGTGTGTGTGTGTGTGTGTGTGTGTGTGTGTGTCCCAGAAAGATTCACAATTTTGCCTGAAGATGCTTCACCATCTGGGAAACTTATGGGACATAATTCTTCTTTCAGGATGAACATAAATATTATGCATAGTAAACAGAAGGAATATCATTATGCTGCAGAGGCGCGGGGCTGACTGTAAATAAACAAAGTGCAACCATGTATGAAGCACAGTAATCCATGAAGAATGTCCCTGCTCTGGTCGGAAAGTGTTACAGGTGTCGTCTGCACTGCAGCTTCTTCTCTGCGTGAGTCCCCTTCAGGTGTTGAGGTTGCCAGAAATAAACAGATGGCATGATTACTGATGGAGCCAAACACCAAATGAGTTTTCAGTTCACAAGAACTAAGTTCAATGCTTTCCCTTCATTTTTATTCATCCTGTGCACATCCTAAACCTCATTTTCAGCAGCAATCTTCTGGGACATTTCTCCTCATGCTTCGGTTCAGGTGTAAGTGTTTTTTCACCTTTTACTTTGTGATGTCTTCTTCTTGAGGCTTACATTATATTCACTTATATCTGTCTCCAGGTAGCTTCCAGTCTAATGTATTGTCCCTTTCATCCTTTTCTCATCACATTCACTACCTCCTCTTGCTTTTTTTTAAAAAAAAATCACCTTCTGCCACCCTGACCTCCTACCATCATGTGCAATCCAAATCACTCTCACATCAGCGTCCCCCTGCACTTTTAGAAGAGAAAGATTACAGAACCACTATTTTTCAACCTTATAGCAGACATCTGTTTATTAATATTCCTATTTCTTCAATTACTTGGAAATATTAGGACCTGATAAGTTAAAAAATTGTAAGCATGAATTTATTTGACTGTGCCTGACAATAAAACTTAATTAAGCAAACTCATGCCAAGATCAGACTGTGCAATGTTCAGAAAAACTGCAAAAAACCCAAGAACTACATCTCACTCTATAGGTCTCAGTTAGCATGTAAAATGTTAAAGTTCGTGAGAGCAAAATTGGAAAAAGACTGAACAAGTATGGCTTGTTTGGAATCCTTCCCAGAAAGCCTCTTCTCTCTGAAAAGAACATGGCAACATGGCGTAGATCTGCAAAGTTACTAATGTAAACAAACAGATGAGACCAACATTTGGCCATAATGCACAGAACCAAACACAGCCTATCAGCACAAACAGCTCACACTGACTGTCAAGCACAGTGTTGTCGGAGTGATTGTTTTGCAGCCACAGAGTCTGGGCACCATGCAGTCAACCATGAATGCCTCTGCATGCCAAAGTATTCTAAAATCACATGTGAGGCTGTTTGTTTTGCCCAGACTGGGTCATGCAGGACGAGGATGCAGCTCAGGAGAGCAGATCGTCTACTTGTTGGAAGGTTGGTGCTTCAAACTCTGGTTGCTCCAGTCTGCATGCCAAAGTATTCTTGGGCAAAACACTGAACCCTAAATTCCTCTGATGCATTTACTGAATTCAATTCCATTCAATTTTATTTATATAGCACCAAATTACAGCAACAGTCACCTCAAGGCGCTTTATATTGTAAGGTAGACCCTACAATTATACATATAGAGAAAAAAAACCAACAATCAAATGAAATGATTGATTGAGTACAAATGTGCATGAATGTTAGATAGAAAGCACTTACGTGTAGAAAAAAGTGCTAGTTTGAATGGGTGACATGTTGTATAAAGCGCCTTCAGGGCTAAAGTCGAGCAGAAAAGTGCCATATAGTAACCAGTCTGTTTAACAATGGCTGAAAAAGAAAAGTCACAGTCCAGACTTAAACCTGATGAAATGTGACATTGAAAGCTTAAGAGAGCTGTGTATATCCAAATACCTGCAAACCTCAATGAACTAAAGCAGTGTGATTGATAAAAGATGTTTTGTATGTCATTCAGTGAAAATTACAGGGAGTGCAGAATTATTAGGCAACTTAACAAAAAACAAATATATACCCATTTCAATTATTTATTTTTACCAGTGACACCAATATAACATCTCCACATTCACAAATATACATTTCTGACATTCAAAAACAAAACAAAAACAAATCAGCGACCAATATAGCCACCTTTCTTTGCAAGGACACTCAAAAGCCTGCCATCCATGGATCCTGTCAGTGTTTTGATCTGTTCACCATCAACATTGCGTGCAGCAGCAACCACAGCCTCCCAGACACTGTTCAGAGAGGTGTACTGTTTTCCCTCCTTGTAAATCTCACATTTGATGATGGACCACAGGTTCTCAATGGGGTTCAGATCAGGTGAACAAGGAGGCCATGTCATTAGTTTTTCTTCTTTTATACCCTTTCTTGCCAGCCACGCTGTGGAGTACTTGGACCCGTGTGATGGAGCATTGTCCTGCATGGAAATCATGTTTTTCTTGAAGGATGCAGACTTCTTCCTGTACCACTGCTTGAAGAAGGTGTCTTCCAGAAACTGGCAGTAGGACTGGGAGTTGAGCTTGACTCCATCCTCAACCCGAAAAGGCCCCACAAGCTCATCTTTGATGATACCAGCCCAAACCAGTACTCCACCTCCACCTTGCTGGCGTCTGAGTCGGACTGGAGCTCTCTGCCCTTTACCAATCCAGCCACTCACTCTCATTTCATCAGTCCATAAAACCTTAGAAAAACCAGTCTTGAGATATTTCTTGGCCCAGTCTTGACGTTTCAGCTTGTGTGTCTTGTTCAGTGGTGGTCGTCTTTCAGCCTTTCTTAGCTTGGCCATGTCTCTGAGTATTGCACACCTTGTGCTTTTGGGCACTCCAGTGATGTTGCAGCTCTGAAATATGGCCAAACTGGTGGCAAGTGGCATCTTGGCAGCTGCACGCTTGACTTTTCTCAGTTCATGGGCAGTTATTTTGCGCCTTGGTTTTTCCACACGCTTCTTGCGACCCTGTTGACTATTTTGAATGAAACGCTTGATTGTTCGATGATCACGCTTCAGAAGCTTTGCAAATTTGAGACTGCTGCATCCCTCTGCAAGATATCTCACTATTTTTGACTTTTCTGAGCCTGTCAAGTCCTTCTTTTGACCCATTTTGCCAAAGAAAAGGAAGTTGCCTAATAATTATGCACACCTGATATAGGGTGTTGATGTCATTAGACCACACCCCTTCTCATTACAGAGATGCACATCACCTAATATGCTTAATTGGTAGTAGGCTTTCGAGCCTATACAGCTTAGAGTAAGACAACATGCATGAAGAGGATGATGTGGACAAAATACTCATTTGCCTAATAATTCTGCACTCCCTGTATTAGTGGTAATGAGGCCCTCTAGATAAGAGCCAGTAGAGGGCTTATACACCTGCTAGTCAGTCAGAAGGTTTTTATCATCCATTCACATGGAGGACCACTAACAGCAGCACGGGCAGACTCCAGTCCTGCTAAACATTCTCCCGAGACTGTTAATGTGAAAGAGCAACTTGATAAAGCAGATAACTGTTTTGTTTTGAGCATTTCCTTCTCCACCTTTTTACACCTTTTCGCTAAAAGGATGAGCACACTTTGCCATCATCGCTGACCAAAGTACAATTAATGAGTACAGTGCAGTTTTATTTATATAGCAGTAATTCACCATAACAATCCTCTCAAAGTGTGTTCTATGTTACAGTAAAGATCCTACAGAGAGAACCACAGTGCTCAAGAATCACTACAGTTATTCACAGACTGTATATAGCATGCAGTCTGGGCTCTAGATAAAGAAATATATTCCAGAAAGGATTCACATTATTAGTGCTAAAAGTCATGTGCTACATATGTGTTATTAAACACAAATATACATGTTTCAATGAATAAACTAAACTATTTTCTTACCTTTATCTCATTGATGAGGACAACATTCACTGTATCTGACTGGCCATATCTGACTCTGTTTTATCTCTGGATAAAAGCACTAAACAGTCAGATTTATAGTGTTTGAAACAATACTATATAATCCAAACAACTTGAAGAACTTTTAGATTTAATTTTGGTGAGCTGGCTGCTATTTTGACACCTTTTGTCCAAGACAATACTGATGAAGCACAAGAAGAAAAATGTGATGCCCTCATGTGCTGGTCTCAGGAGATTAAGAGCATTGATATCTGGCTTGTGTTATTTGTATGTATGAATCTATGCAATATATTTAAAATGACACTGCAGAAATAACAGTAACATTAAAAATATATTTGGTGCAACCAAAGTCATCTAATCTAACTGTTAAAACCTTTGTATCAGAAATAACAGACTAGGAAATAAAAAGCACAAGTTTTTTTTCATGAATGCTGGATGAAGTTCACTGAAGATGCATAAAGATAAACAAAATCAGTGGGTGATTCTGGTGGCAGCATTCTTATTTTAATGTGTTTTATAAAACACAACTACACAACTTTCTTGGATCTGTATTTTTTCAGCATAATAAACTGAGGTGGGGAAAAGAAAAACTGTACACCAACAATAAAAAAACAAAGACAAAAACAAAGAAACACCCCAAAACAAAACAGATATTAACTAAGAGCAATCAGTTACTTTTCCGTTTCATAATGTCAGAATTTCTGGTACGTATAGCATTCATTCACACAAAGATCTTAATGGATTTTTTGTGGGGGTGGGGGGGACGGTTTACTTCTAAGATGGTCCTATATTGTTTAATCTGTAAGGAAATGTAGGAAAGTTGGCTTGGTTCCTGTTTTTGTTTAGTTTTTTTTTTAAATTATTTTATTATTAGTTATATTTATTACTTTATTTATTTATTTATTTGTTTATTTATTTATTTATTGTTATTTTGACTTATAAATACTACAGCAGACACATTTTCTACAGTTTTTTTAAAAAATCCAGATCATTCTTGAATGTATACAAAAAATGATAAGGAAAAAAATGAATGGAAAAATGATAGGGAACGAATTAATTTATAGACCAAACATTATTTATTTTGAATCTTTTCAAAACAAGTTTCAGAAGCGGGTAAATGTTGTGTAGGCCTAATATTTATTTAATTAATTAATTGTTTGTTTGTTTGTTTGTTTATCAATAATCTTATTATTATTACTAACGCAAACGACTGACGTAAGGTCGTCACACTCCAACGTCATGAAGCCGCGCCAGTGTTGTGGTACCAAGACAAACAGAAGCTAAAAGCGAGGCTAGTGGTGAAATTTGGATGGTGCCTCCTACGTGGACTCTGCACTGTTTGGTAAGAAGCACCGACGTGTCACAGTTGCAGCAGAGGATCATATTTATCCCATTTTTATTTATTTATTTTCTACGTTTCGCTTCTTCTGGTATTGGTTAAGTTTCAAGCAAAGTAATGCAGCTAGTTGTTAGCAGAGTGCTCCTCAGTAATATTACGCTGTTACTACAGTTGTGAAGTTTAAACTGAGGTTTACTGTCTGGAGAGGTCTAAAACTCTGCAGCTATAAGTACTTTCGAAGAAGGAGCGCTGCTGCTATGCGGTTCTTACGTTGAAGTCTAAAATAAACGCCGACGTTGTTAGCGTCGCTGGATGTTGATGCTAATTTAGCTAATACAGCAGAGCTGCTGCCCTTGCGAGCATTTGGCTGTTTATTTTTTTTTATGACTTATAGATTATTGTCAGGTCTACGTGAGGTTTGACACATCGATATGTTCTATGTATGCATGCAGCCACAGGAAGTCTCGAGGTAGCTGGTGGGAGAGGATGAGTTTGTTATTACCTGATAGTCATCTAAGTGTTTTTAATTATCTAGTCGTGTTTCATTAATATTCTGTCCCTTTCCAACTAAGTTTTAAAGGGATTACTAGTGTAATAGTAACTTTTTAGACGAGCAAATACAAAAATAAAAAAAATCAAAGGCCGGGGCGAACAACTATAACAGTAAAGTACACAAGAAAATTCAGCTAAAAGCAATACACAAACCATTATGAAACCATAAGTGATGATTAAAGGAAAAACGCAAAAAACAAACAATATCATGTGAAAGCAATTTGATAAACGTGTTTGTTAGAACTAGGGCTGCTCGATTATGGCAAAAATGATAATCACGATTATTTTCACTGAAATTGAGATCTTGATTATTTGACGATATTTATTTAACAATAACAATGTATTGAATAATGACTTTAAAGATTGTCAAAAATTAATATAAAATAGTGTGCAAATACTGATAACAGTGCAAATGTTTGCAATATAAAAAATAAATGAAAAATGTAAACATCTATGTTTAGTGAACTTTGCAGTGTTGCTCTGTGGTGCAGCTACGACACCGTAGCAAAGTTTACACACTATGTCTACTTGATCCACGTCTGACTCCGCGAACCCATAATGTTTCCACACCACTGAAGTTTTTTTTTACCTCTCTTTTCAACCAACGGCAGTCACTCTCCTCTCCAAATAACTTCTGCTTAGCTTTCCGAGCTTCCCTCGGGTCCTCTTAATTGTTGTGTGCGCTCGATTTGCCACACGGAGCAGCGCGAGAGTAAAGCACGAGGGAGGGTCTAATAATCGCTCAGTCATTTTTAATGATCGTTGAAAGCCCAGATCGTAATCGTGATTAAAATTCGATTAATTGAGCAGCCCTAGTTAGAACGACTAGATGCGTAGATTTAAGCCAAAAATGTGGGATGGCCAAGAAAGCCCAGCTGTGAAGCTAAGGCTGCAAACCGGCTCATTTGGGGCCAATATCTCCGTTAGGAAGCAAGGACCCAAACATGCTTTAAAAGTCAGCTCTAAAATGTACAGAGAGCCAGTAGAGAAAAGCAAAGACTTTGGTGATGTGACACTGTCCACTAAGAAGCTGAGCTGTTGCATTCTCAACCAGCTGAATGTGAGAGGACCTTTAACTAATCCCAGAAAGAAAGGTACACTTCTTTATCTTGGTCCTATGCCTTTTGCTCCTTTTTGAAATTTTGGTTGGTTAAATTCTGGGTCTTGGTATGCTTCATGTACTTGCCATATTCTCTAAGGCCTACGATCATCTGTGCCACAGCATATTTTAATACAGATGAATGCACACTTCATTTTTGTGTGTTTTCACTATATTTTGTATGTCTTTCTTTAACTAAAATATTAATCTAAGGCACTAATAATTTAAGGCAATCATTTCCCACCAGGTTTGGAAGAACTGAATGAGGTGCTGCCTTTTGCCTCTTCTCTTGTGTGAGTTCTACTGCTGCCGGGATGGGTCAGCAGATCTCAGGTCAGGCGGTGATGAACCATCTGCCTGAGAAGCTGGTGAAACATGCCGGATTGGTTCGTGACAGCGGCTACCTAAACTACGAGGAGTTTCTAGCAAGAGTGGCTGAACTTAATGACGTGTAAGTCTGTTAAAGATGATTAGCTTTCCCGTACAACAGATAGCTTTTCTTTAAGACAAACAGTTTTTGTGCAGAATGGATAGGTGGAGAAACTTGACCTATTTCACAAAGTGTACCTTTGGGACTCTTCAAATTGAGTGCTGGCATCAGTACTTTTATGACATATGGGATTTGGCCTTCCTTATTCCCCCAGCATTAGACACAGTTCTGCCAGTTTACCTTTAGCTTACAAACTCCTAGAGGTAATAGCTGCAAGGCATGATAATGCAGCAGAAGGTGGAGTAGAGAAATCAGAATCAGAATCAGAATCAGAATGGGTTTATTGCCAGATGTTGAGGTTTACAACATTAGGAATTTGCTGCGGTGCTTCAGTGCAAACAATAAGAATTAAAGTGCTATGTAGAAAGAAAGATATGTGCATGAGATATACAAAGAAAGGCTTTGTTACAACAATTCTGAAAAAAAGATTAATGTGACAACAAAATAAACAGCACAGTGCAGTGTTATTGATGAAAATAATCATTGAAAACACCTGAAAAAGAAGGCGCAATGAAAATGTTTTTTTTTTTTTAACATTCATCATGATGAGAAATAAATCAAAAATCTGCGTGCTTTATGGAGGATGGTTGGAATGGTTTATGGAGATAAACATAACCTTTTCCCCTCTCTCCTGCGTCTCTCTCAGTACGGCCAAGCTAGCTGCTGGACAGCAGAAGCACCTGCTGTTTGAGGTGCAGCCAGGATCTGATGCTACAGCCTTGTGGAAAGTGGCTGTCAGGGTTGTGTGTACCAAGGTGAGACCAAAGAGCCTTCCCCACATGCCAACAGAGGCATCTGCACACACATTTATGACAGAGAGGGACAGATGTGAGTGAAACCATACTCCTGTAAATTGTGTTTATATGAGGAAACCATGCTCTGAGGGATCTCCTGGGATGTCTGCAAGTGTTAAAACCAATTTATTGTTTGGAAATGGACTCTTATCAGAATGATGTTTACTATTTCACAAAAATCAAGCCCTTTCTGGGGATCATAATAATATTACAGGGTAGGTGAGGGTAATAGATCTCTGACAGTTTAACTCATTGTTCCACATCGGTTTTTAACTTTAAACGTAATGTAACACTGCCACTGACCAGGCAAAAAAAAATAGAAAGTTTTTGTTTCTTCATAATTAATATGAAGAAACAAAAAGTTGTGTATGTAGTTGGTTGCATTTGTTTGTGTCTGTCTGTTAGATGTCAACTGTCTGCAGTTTCCAAGATATCATTTTCAAATTTTGTGTGATGGTAGATACTAATAACAGCTTGAGTCATAACATGACACCATAAAGTTCCACAAAATCACATACTGCATGAATAGATGTTAAAGTCTCATGTTTTTACAGGTTATAGAAGCTAAAAGATGTCAGCCAATTCTGCTCCAATCATATGGTTAAAATAATAAAATGCACAGTTATAGTATGTAATGCTTCAAGGTCAAAGTTTAGAATCACATGAATTAGGAAAAACTTTCCATCGGATCATTTCCAGATTCTAAAGCAGTATAATAGTCATTGAGTAGCATAAGCACTTCCTTTCTTTGAACTCTTTAAAACATTATTTTTTAATACATTATAATCACAATGACCAACAAGATTAATATGCTACACTAGATTTCCATATTAACAATGCTCACATCAGCACAAATGATCTATGAGAACTACTTACATCAGCACGTTGTCATGAAAACATCACAGTTTTAGTATAACCTTTGCCCTTTGGTGGGAGTTGCTCTGTGAGTGCTCTTGTGATTGCCTTTGCTTCCCTCCAGATCAATAAGGAGAATGGCATGGTTGAAGCATCGCGGATCATGAACCTGTATCAGTTCATCCAACTCTATCGTGACATCACCAGCCAGGCAGCTGAAGTGTTGTCTGTAGAGGGTGCCACTAAGGGCCCCTCAACCGAGCTTCCCTCCACTGACTCCTGCCAGGCCAGCATGTGGATGGGCAGGTCAGTTACCAGGAAATGGACAGCTATGATATAAAGTGCACACACAACAATTAGATTTTCATGACGTTTTTTAATAGTGAAGATGGACAGGGATTATGGGAAAAGAGAGCAGTGGTACAACATGCAGCAGAGGTCTTTGTTCAGCGAATGCACTCACTTGTAATCATTGCCAGATTTTGAAGGAGAGTTTTCCTACAACAGACCTGAAAAAATATAGAATATTGGACTTTTGTTTGTCAGCTGAGCAGTAATGATGTTTGTGAACATATGCGCTATTAAAAATGTTACACTTGTGCAAATATCAATGCTGTTTCCAGCTTTAGTCTCCAAGTGCCCAAAATGCAGTCTCCCTGCTCAGCACATGTGTTACTGATGCAAGACTACAGAAAATGTTTTTTAATGCCCCACCATCTGCATGAATTATATATTTTTAAGGTTGTTTTTTTTTGTTTTGTTTTTGTTTTTGTTTTTTTACAGCTGAGCGATTCCTTATTCTGTAAAGTTGAGGGGGGCAGTGACTGATGGGTCATTTTAAGGCTTTTACACATTTTTATAACCCCGAGAAATATTTATCCTCAGGCGAATCCTGAGCATAAAAAAGTGTTTCTAAAACACTTCTTATGCTTTTTGTTTTCATTTCTAAAAAATGAAGATAAAGTGTGCCTAGCGTTAAAGAAAATAATGAAATTGTTTTCCCCTCTTCTGTATACATTTCCATGCAGAGTGAAGCAGCTGACCGATGAAGAGGAGTGTTGCATCTGCATGGATGGAAAATCTGACCTCATTCTGCCCTGTGCACATAGCTTCTGTCAGAAATGCATTGATAAATGGTGAGATAATCAAATAAGCTTGAATTATTCAAATTCATCTATAGCGTTGTAAAACATTAAATTACACACCCTCTTCTGTTTCTGTAGGAGTGGCCAGAGCCGAAATTGCCCAATCTGCCGTCTGCAAGTGACTGCTGCCAACGAATCGTGGGTAATGTCTGATATCCCCACAGAGGATGACATAGCCGGCTACATCCTCAACCTGGCTGATGAGGCGGGCCACCCACACAGGCCTTAACATGCAGAATACTGAGCCAAGTAGATAGCAAAGGGAAATATACCCACTTCAGTAGACTTTACATACTGAAACACAAAACACCACTTTCACTGAGAGGTTTCTTTCCCCCCCCTAAAGAGTAAAACAGAAAAGAATCCAGCAGGTGTCTTCTCTTTATATTCTTTGTGATAGCTTCTGAAAATCTCCTCTTATAAGTCCTAAAAATCCCAGGATGCTTTTTGAAACCAGAGTATTGTTGATGATGTACTTTATGGAGTTTTGTGATATGTTGTTTGAAGTGAAACAATTGTATTTGTATATTACAATAAATTGTAACATTTTAATGGAACCCAGAATAACCAAATGTTGCTTAAAGTACTACTAAAAGGTGGTTGGGGTTAACTAGGCACTTTATAAAACAAATGCTGATACATGTTGACATTGCCTTCCTTCGATATGAATGAGAGAGACACAGTTGCACTTCCTTGTAAAGTTTGATAAGTATGACTCTCATTCATATAATTGAAATCATCACTTTGATATTTTGGGAAAGTGTCTTGTTTGCTGTCCAGGGAAAGTCAGATATCTGTAGGACAGCAGTTAGATTATCCTCATACAAAGACTGGAAACAAGGAGAAAGGGCTGGCTGTAGTCAGTTTTATCAAATCATCTTTGAATTTGTTATATTTAACTATATCTAAATGTGAAAAATAGAGAGGTTTAAAGGTGATTTTTTTTTTTGCTGTAGACTGATTCATGGCTAAGTTGCTTCATGAAGTCATTACAGGACTGTTTTCAACTTTTGGACAGCATCAGGCTCTTTTCATTCTGTTTGTAGTCTCTGTGCTAAATTTGGGAACTGACTCTGTCCTTGCAGTGAACATACAGACAGTAAATTGGTACTGATCAAATCTTAAACCTCTGAGCAAATAAGCATCATTTCCCAAAATGTCCTATTCTTCCTTCATGTGCAAATCCAAGACACCAAACATACTTGTCGTATTTGCCAGGGCTTCTGGACAAGCAGTAAAGTGAAAATTTATGTTCCATCTATAAAGCTGTTTGGATGTCTGTGCAATGTATCCCTGCATGTTTGTACCCCACATGACATGGACCATGAGCTGTGTTATGTGAATCTGTACTAAAATCCTGTTCTGGTGCAGTTCAGGACACAGGACTGAATAGGCTCATGTGATTTTAAGGACTTGGCTCGTTGTGGTGTCTTAACTGTTGTAAATAACCTTGCCTGTCACATAAGTTGTTCTCCTCTTTTTACTTTTATGAATTTTTTTCTAATTATTTTTCTCTCATCTTTATTTACACTATTTTAATATGAATTCTGTAGAAATCTTTTAGTTTGCACTCCCAAAACTGCACTCTGTGCTTCGACGTGACTGTAATTAAAAGCAACTTAATGACTGAGAGAGAGGCAGCTTGTAGGGGAACAGTTAAGTAAAATCACTGAAATTGTGTTTTGTTTTCGTTTCACCCTGGGTCTAACCGATCCCTAGTGGCACTTTCAGTTTAAGTTGACATAGCTGTGACACTCGAAGTTGATTCTTCCGGAAATATTTTATTAAATGTGAATATGTATGAACCTTATAGATTTCATTTCTGTTTTACTCAAATCCAATTCTTCATTTAAAGTTGTATTAAAGAAATGACTTATTTAGATCTTTGTTGTGTGAAGTTCAGTGAATTCTTCAGTTTAACATTTTTCACATTTATTTTAGCAATTTATTCCTATAGTTTTGAAATATCAGTAATATTTCAGTTCTGTTCATTTTGTTCGACCTCACTTCTCTGGGTGCTTGTGCGTAGTTGATGGAGATGATTATATTTGCCTTCATAAATGTTATTTTGGCGCTTTAATCCTTTCATTCAAGCTGAAATAAACACACCCCAGAGATGTTCAGCAGTAAGAGAAGTCTTTTACAAGCTCTTTAGCAAACTGTGTCTGATCTTGTTGCATGACTGCATGGTCCATTCAGAAAAATGTCAAAGAAAGTTTTTAATATTTACATTATAAAGTTTATGAACATAAACTGCTGTGTAATGTGATGTTGCAACCATAAGATGGTAGCATTATCCTGTATTCCTTCTGGGGTCCTGGCATAGTACAGACATTGTATTTGTTATAGTGAATGAAGGGAAGTGTAATAACAGAACCATTCTTACTGTATTATCCTTAATAAATAGATACTCAATTTTTGGCACTTTATGACTGTTGAATTGAAAGTTTTTGCAACTTTTGTTAATAAGTTGTTTCATATGCAATAAACTGTATAAGCTACATTTTTATACAGCTTATTCTGTTTGGAAACAAGATTTTCTTTGGCAATAAAAGCCTAAGTGATGTAGCCTACTGTATCAGACTGGTGTTAAGATGTATAGGAAAAAATCATAAATGCTTAATCTTATGAGTTTTACATGGCTAACATTGGCATTGTTTTACAGGTTTGAACATGTAAACTCAATGGTGGTGGGACATTTCATTTTAAAATAAAAAAGAGTGAAACCTAGTTGTTCATGTGGTTTACACGTTAACCATACCCCTCCGCAAATTGCTACCTTATCGTGGTGTAGTGGTTTGTGTGTCCCAGGGATCCCAGGAGATATGTTGTCCGGGCCCTTGTCCCCCTGGTCAGGCCTCTCACTTGAGGCAGTTAAATAATTCCAGACCCAGAGCCTGGCAGAGCACCTCGGGTGGATGAGGTCCGCCCTGAGTTCCTGAAGACTCTGGATATCGTAGGACTGTCTTGGTTGACATGCCTCTGCAATGTTGCATGGAGATCAGGGGTGATACCTCTGGATTGGAAGACCAGGATGGTTGGTTCTCATGTTTACCGGACCACAGGGTGTGTTCCAACTATAGGGGGATCACACTCCTCAGGCTCCCTGGGAAAGTCTATGCCAGGGTGCTGGAAAGGAGAGTTAGTCCGTAAGTTATATACAGGAGGAATAATGCTGTTTTCGTCCTGGTCGTGGAACACTGGACCAGCTCTTTATCCTTTCAAGGATACTTGAGGGTGCATGCGAGTTTGCCCAACCAGTCTACATGTGTTTTGTGGACTTGGAGAAGACATTCGACCGTGTCCCTCGGAGTGTCCTGTGGGAGGTGCTTTGGGAGTATGCGGTGTCTGGCCCATTGTTACGGGCCATTTGATCCTTATATAACCGTTACAAGAGCTTGGTCTGCATAGCCGGCAATAAGTCGAACTTGTTCCCGGTGGGTGAAGCACTCTACCAGAGCTGCCCTTTGTGACCCATTCTGTTCATAATTTTTATATACAGAATTTCTAGGCGTAGCCAAGTGATGGAAGGCTGTGGTGATGTGGTTCTGTTGGCTTCATCAGGTGATGGCTTCCAGCTTGCACCGGAACGGTTTGCAGCCGAGTGTGAAGCAGTGGGAATGAGGATCGGCACCTTCAAATCTGAAAAGGGTGGAGTAGATTAAGTCTGGTACGTCCTGCACGAGTGACAGGAGAAGGGAACGGGAGATTGACAGACGGATTGGTGCTGCACCTGCAGTGATGTAGACATTGTACTGGTCCACTGTGGTGAAGAGAGAGGTGAATGTAAAAGCGAAGCTCTCAATTTACCGGTCGATCTACGTTCCTACCCTCACCTGTGGTCATGAGGTGTGAATAGTGATCGAATGAACAAGATTGCGGATACAAGCGGTGGCAATGGGGTTCCTACGAAGGGGGGCTGGCCTCTCCCTTAAAGATGGGGTGAGAAGTTCAGCCATCCGGGAGGGGCTCAGAGTAGAGCCGCTGTTCCTTCACATCGAAAGGAGGTGGTTTGGGCATCTGATAAGTATGCCTTCTGGACGGTTTCCAGGCATGTCCCACCAGGAGGAGGCCCCGGGGCACACCCAGGACATGCTGGAGAGATCATATCTTTCAGCTGGCCTGGGAATACCTTGGTGTCCCTCCTGATAAGCTGGAAGTGGCTGGGGAGAGGGAGGTCTGGCCTTCTCTGCTTAGGCTGCTGCCCCCGCGAGCTGGCCCTGGATAAGCCGAAGAAAATGGATGGGGACAAAAAATGGTAAAAAAAAAAAATCTGGCAACTGCCAGTGCTACCCCTCAGCCTCCTACTAGACTACTTTGCCTTGTTCTCAAGTTACTGCATTCACTGATTCTCTGACTTTGAGGTCGAGGTCACTGAGGTTCAAATGCATAGAATATTTTTATTTGTTGCACCCGTGGTATCAATTTGAAGCTCCTACATCACTTTATTCTTAGGTTATCATATTCATAAGATTTTTATAAAACTTGACCTTTGACCTTGACCTTGAGGTCGAAGTCACTGAGATTCTAACTTATCTGATTTTTTTGTAGTTACACCTGTGGTGTCAATTTGAAGCTCCTACACTGCCTCGTTCTTGAATTATTGAGAACACCTAACTCACAAACTAAGGTGTCCAAGCTGCCCCATCATTGCTTTTACGGAGGTAAAGACACAGTGAAGCCAAGGATTATTGAGAATTCACATTGCAATACCTTTAATACCTACAGCATGTTCCAATTGCTGTAATAAACTATTGCTAACAGTACCGAATGCTCTACTGACGTCTAGCAGGACAAGCACAGAAACGGGTCCACTGTCAGAGGCCATAAGAAGATCATTTGTAACCTCCACTAACATTGTTTCTGTAAATAATCAGTTAGCTGTTTTACAACCCATCTTTCAAGAATTTTGCATTTTTCACGAGTCAGTTGTGACAGCTAGGATTTGCACCAGGAACTTTATTGCTCTGAGACAACAGTGCTAATCACTTCACCACCACAGTGTAATGATTCAGATATTCCTGTTTCAAGGCACTCTCTGACATCTGTATAACCTTTGTTCCTTATGTGTGCCATGTGTGATCACTCCTATGCTGTTTTACTATGGCTATTCAAAGACCAGCATGAATCTGTTTTTGCAGTAAGTCACTGCAAGTCACAAATCTTTGGCTTTTTATAAGATTTTACTAGTTACAAATATAGCTATTATTAACCTGTGGCCATTAAAGTGCTCCAAATAATTGGCTTACCAAATGGCTCGGGTAAATACGTTAGTGGGTTACCTAGGCAACCGGAAACTGCTAGACCAACCGCCAGCTTCATCCTCCACTTAGAAAAATATTTTTCCTCTGTTGGTTTGCGAGTGTTACTGGTGCTTTTAACACAACACCGGGATGGGTCAGCAGATCTCAGGTCAGGGAGTTATGAACCAGCTCCGTCAGAAGCTGGAGAAATGTTTAGAATTGCTTCGTGACAGTCGCTACTTAACTTACGAGGAGTTCCTGGGAAGACTGGCTGAACTTAATGACATGTAAGTGACAGGTCGTTAAAGACAGCTTTAGAGAACAGCAAGCGGCTTTTCTTTAACATAAAACAGTTTTGTGCAGAATGAACAGGCCGACAAACTTAACCTAGTTCAAAAGTGTACCTTTGGGCTGATTTTACGTAGACTTTTCAATTTGAGAGCTAGCGTCAGTGCTTTTATGATATCTGGGATTTAACCTTCCTTATTTTCTAGCATTACATACATTTCTGCTAGTTTACTAGCTAGGTTTTTTTTTTTTTAGCTCACAAGCTCCTGGAGCTTGAAAGCTGCAAGGCATGATAGTGCAGCTGAAGGTCAAATAAACACGAAGTGAATAGCACCGAGCAGTGTTGTTAAGTATTAGTAATGAAAATACATTTTTGAAATTCAGCATGATGAAAAATAAATGTAAAAATTCTGTTATGAATATTGTGGCACTGCTTTGTCATTTGGCTGAATGGTTTATGGAGAAAAACATAACTTCTCCCCTCTCTCATTCTTCTCTGTCAGTACTGCTGAACAGCAGAATGACCTGCTGTTTGAAGTGCAGCCAGGATCTGATGCTACAGCCTTGTGGAAGGTGGCTGTCAGGGTTGTGTGTACCAAGGTGAGACCAAAGAGCCTTCCCCACATGCCAACAGAGGCATCTGCCCACACATTTATGACAGAGAGGGACAGATGTGAGTGAAACCATACTCCTGTAAAAGGGGAAAGGTAATTCTGCCCCTAGAGAAATAGAGAAATACATCCTGTAATAGATTGCTGATAGCAGCTATCAACTGGTAGCTTGGATTAAAAAACCGTGCTGGGCTTGAGAAGCCTGTCATCGGTGGGTTATAGCCAACTATTTTGGCACAGTGTAAGATTGAAACTGCATGCACTACCAGTCATTAAGTCACATGATTGCCTTTTCTTCCTCACAGATCAGTAAGGAGAATGGCATGGTGGAAGCATCGCAGATCATGAACCTGTATCAGTTCATCAAGCTGTATCATGACATCGCCAGCCAGAGTCTTCAGGTGCCGTCTGCAAAGAGCCCCTCTACTGAGCTCCTGGCTGACTCCTGCCAGGCCAGCAGGTCAGGCAGTCATGACATAAAGCATACATTTTATAGCACATTCAGCAATTATAAGTACTTTTATAACTTTATTTAATAGTGACAATGAACAGGAAATAGGGGGAAAGAGAGCATGGGAACAACATACACCAAAGGTCATTGCAGCCAAATCAAAGTGGGACCTCACTACTTGGGCATGTTGGTGGTCTAAAAACTCAGCTGTAGGGTTACCATTTTAAAAAGCTATTTAAAAGGTTTCAGCTAAAGCTTTTCTGGACAATTTAACCACAGGTTGGTCGTTGTTTTGTTTGGAACAAAAAAGGACTCCTTTAAAGACTAAAGGTTTTGGTGCCTCAGGAAGAGCATGTGTGATCCCCAGCTCCCACAGATTCTTATGCAAATGCATTCAGTCCCTTTGAATACACCCACTTGATCTTATATTTGCCAGCTGAGCAGTAATGATAATGTTGGAACGTACATGCCATTAAAACCATTACACTTGTGCTTATATCAAATGTTGTGTTTCCGGCCCGAATCTCCAAGCAGCCTAACAATGCAGTTAATGCAGTTTTTCCTGCTCACCACAGGTGTCAGTGCTGTAAGACTACAGAAATATTTCTTTTAATGCTCCACAATCTGCATGAATTATATAATTTCTTTGCAGCAGAGTGATTTCTCATCCAGAGGCAAGGCTAGGGGGCTGATTGATGGGTCGTGTTAAAACTTTTGGACATTTTTAGAACACAGAGGGATATTATTTTCTCAATTCCTTGATTGCAAACCTTCAGGATTTATCAGACATATTTCTACTAAAAAAGGTAGAAAAGCTAATTTAAGTTGCCTTCCTCTGTAGATAAATAATAAAACAGTTTATGTTTTCTCTGTATACAAGCAGCAATTGATGATGAAAATTTGTTACTGAAAAATCTAAACTTCCTGTTATTCACACACACCGTAATTATTCCACATCCTCTTCTGTTTCTGTAGGAGTGGTCAGAGCCTAAGCGACCTAGCATGTCATCTGCATGTGACTGCTGACAGCGAATCGTGGGTAATATCTGATCTTCAGAGACTACTTCCCTAATGTGACTAATGAGGGAAGCCACCCATACATGCTTTAAAATGTCGAATACTTAGCTAAGTACATAGGAAATGGAGATACACCCACATAAGAAGACTTTTTCCTCCTAAAGAGCAAGATAGAAAAGAATCCAGCAGG
Source organism: Maylandia zebra (assembly GCF_041146795.1). Taxonomy (NCBI): domain Eukaryota; kingdom Metazoa; phylum Chordata; class Actinopteri; order Cichliformes; family Cichlidae; genus Maylandia; species Maylandia zebra. The sequence continues at coordinate 24,272,223 of NC_135173.1, read as the reverse complement.
TTTCTTCTCTTTATATTCTTTGTGACTGCCTCTGAAAATGAAAATCTCCTCTTTTAAGTCCTAAAAATCCCAGGATGCTTTTTGAAACCAGTTTTGTGATATGTTGTTTGAAGTGAAAAATAAATCTGTATTTGTATATTATAATAAATTGTAACATTCACGGATCCAAGGAGCTTTATTTGTCATTCGCATCACATGTTAACATGAGGTGGAACGAAATTATGTACACACGGTCCGGAGTGAAAAGAAACAAAAATAATGAAGAAACAGAAATTTTTTCTTAAAGTTAGAATAAATAGTTGGGGTTTTTTTGTTTTGTTTTTTTAACAAAAGAAATGACAAGTAATAAGACAATACAATAAATAATACTATAACTAGAGTGCAACAACCTGAGTACCAGTATGGAGTATGGGTAAGGAGTGTAGGTATAAATATAGGTGTAAATAAATATTTTAGCAGCAAAGGGCATAATGACCAGCATTGATAAAGTGACATAAAACATTAGAATCGACCTGTTCTCCGGGAGCGTGAGTAGCCGCTGCTCTACTGTGCGCCGCCATGTTGACATCAACATTTTAATGGAACCCAGAATAACCAAATGTTGCTTAAAGTACTACTAAGAGGTGGTTGGGATTAACTAGGCACTTTATAAAACAACATTGACATTGCCTTCCTTCGATATGAATGAGAGAGACACAGTTGCACTTTCTTGTAAAGTTTGATAAGTATGACTCTCATTCATATAATTGAAATCATCACTTTGATATTTTGGGAAAGTGTCTTGTTTGCTGTCCAGGGAAAGTCAGATATCTGTAGGACAGCAGTTAGATTATCCTCATACAAAGACTGGAAACAAGGAGAAAAGGCCAGCTATAGCCAGTGTTATTGAATCTTCTTTGAATATGTTATATTTAATTATATCTAATTTGTTTAATATGACTGATTCATGGCTAAGTTGCTTCATGAAGTCATTACAGGACTGTTTTCAACTTTTGGACAGTATCAGGCTCTTTTCATTCTGTTTGTAGTCTCTGTGCTAAATTTGGGAACTGACTCTGGCCTTGCAGTGAACATACAGACAGTAAATTGGTACTGATCAAATCTTAAACCTCTGAGCAAATAAGCATCATTTCCCAAAATGTCCTATTCTTCCTTCATGTGGAAATCCAAGACACCAAACATACTTGTCGTATTTGCCAGGGCTTCTGGACAAGCAGTAAAGTGAAAATTTATGTTCCATCTATAAAGCTGTTTGGATGTCTGTGCAATGTATCCCTGCATGTTTGTACCCCACATGACATGGACCATGAGCTGTGTTATGTGAATCTGTGCTAAAATCCTGTTCTGGTGCAGTTCAGGACACAGGACTGAATAGGCTCATGTGATTTTAAGGACTTGGCTCGTTGTGGTGTCTTAACTGTTGTAAATCACCTTGCCTGTCAGCTGTGCTGATTTCTCTAAAAGTATTTACATTTATTTGTTAAGATGATTTTAATCTGACTGTTGTAGAAATCTTTTCCATCCATCCAAGTTGATATCATATATAATTTACAGTTAAGTTATGAGTTAAAATTGTTTTGTTTAAGTGGATTTAAAGTGTTGATTTTATTAAATGTAAATATGCAGTAGCCTTAATCTTTATTATTTATTAAATCCTTAATTAAAGTTGTATTTAAAGAAATTGGTTATCTAGGTCTTTGTTGTGTGAATTTCAGCTTTTGCATTTGATCACATATACAGGGTGGGCCATTTATATGGATACACCATAATAACATGGGAATGGTTGATGATATTGAAGTCCTGTTTGTGGCACATTAGTATATGTGAGGGGGCAAACTCCTCAAGATGGGTGGTGACCATGGTGGCCATTTAGAAGTCGGCCATCTTGGATACAACTTTTGTTTTTTCAATAGATTTTGTTCAGTGATGAGGCAAACTTTTATGTGAATGGTGAAGTTAACAAACAAAACCACCGCTATTGGTCTAACACTAACCCACATTGGATGGATTCCTCCAAGACTGTTGGAACAACAAAAGTGATGGTTTGGTGTGGTATATGGGGTACAACGATAGTGGGTCCATTCTTCATCAATGGAAACCTCAAGGCCACTGGATATTTGAAATTGCTACATGATGATGTGTTTCCCTCTTTATGCACTGAAGCTGGCACGTTCCCTGAGTTTTTCCAGCAAGATGGTGCACCACCACATTATGGGTGCCAGGTCCAAGCATTCCTAGATGAACAGTTTTCTGGAAAGTGGATTGGTCGTCGTGGGCCAGTTGAATGGCCCCCAAGGTCTCCTGGTCTGACCCCCTTAGACTTTTATCTTTGGGGTCATCTGAAGGCAATTGTCTATGGTGTGAAGAGACGAGATGTGCAGCACCTGAAACTACGGATACTGGATGCCTGTGCTGGCATTTCTCCTGCGGTGTTGCTATCAGTGTGTGAAGAGTGGGAGAAGACTGTTGCATTGACAATCCAACACAATGGGCAGCACATTGAACACATTTTATAAGTGTAAATAACTCATGAATAACTCATGAAAGAATAAAGTTACGTTGAAACCAAGCACCCCATTGTTTTTCCTGTTACATTACCAATAAGTTTGATGTGTCACATGGCCTTCTTCCTATTGAAAAAACAAAAGTTGTATCCAAGATGGCCGACTTCTAAATGGCCACCATGGTCACCACCCATCTTGAGGAGTTTGCCCCCTCACATATACTAATGTCCCACACACAGGACTTCAATATCACCAACCATTCCCATGTTATTACGGTGTATCCATATAAATGGCCCACCCTGTATTTTAACTTATTATAAGTATTTTTTATGTAGGAGACAACAGTTTTGGAATTTTCTTTAATATTATTTCAGTTCAACTATACTAAAGTTAGAATTTTATGTGACCGAAGGTAAAACTTTTGGGTAGTTGTTTTTTCTTTTTTTCCACTGCTGTCACGTTTTGACACCTCAGTTCTCTGGGTTTTCCTGCAAAGTAACAAAGAGATTCATAAAATGTTATCTGGCAATTTAATCCATTCATTCAACTTGAGATTTTACAGGCTCAAAAGATGTGCCGCTCTTTCAACAAGTTCTTCAGAAAATGGCATCTGATCTTGTGGTTACATGACTGTGTGGTCAGGTCAGCAAGTGTTCCAAAAAACTTTACATTTTAAAACTTAAAGAGCATACCTGCATCTGAATCTACATACACCAGTTTCATATTTTTAAACATGCCCTAAAACATAAACTGCTGTGTGGGATGTATATGATGTTGCAACCATGAGGTGGCAGCATTATCCTGCATCGCTTCTGAAAGGAGTCCAAGCATCAGTAAAGGATACTTTTTAACCTGAAAGTGAGTGAAAAGAAGTGTAATAAAACAGATGCGCTCTTATAGCATTATCATTAATAAAAAGATGCTCACTATTTTGTACTTCATGGGTTTGTGTTCCGGTGGACTGGATGCCTGTTTTCATTTTTTTTATATATTTATATATTTTTTGTTGTGTTAAAAAGTACAATTTCTGTACAGTCTCCCTTTAATCAAGCCAAGTAATTAGATGTTCAAAACAAAAAAACGACCCCCGTTTAACTGTTTCAAATCAACTCACTACAGTCTGTTTCACAAGTGTGAATAGTTGATGTCATAGCCACTGTCAGTGTGGGGCCTCTGATGAATGTAAAGGCAAAATTCAGAGTCTTCAGTTATTGAGTTTTAAATGGCTCACATTAGCATTGTTCTACAGGTCTGAACAATGGCTGTGTGGGAGGTTCATTTAGAAATAAGAGTAAAAACTACTTTTTCGTGTAGTTTAATGACTGTGCATTAAAAAAGAAAAAGGTTATTGAGAATTTAAAGTGATAACATTTGCAAATGGGCATATGGGGATCATTTTGACCTGTTATTTATTTTGCGTCTGACCTTCAGAGGCCAGAGCTGCTCTGACAGAAGCAATGTCTGCTATGTTGTAGTTAAGATACAAAACTTAAAAAGCTTGTCTTAGTGTCTTTGTATGAACTTTGCAAATGATTATTATCTAACATGTTGTCTTCAGGCTTGGGCACTGTTTCATGACTGAAAGTTATTGATTGACTTATCCTAATGACTAGTCCTTCCACTTGGTTTAGGCTCCAAATTAAAAAAAAAAATTTAAAAGTGAAAAATAAGATATATTGTTTTTGTTTTTTAACTTAACTTTGTGATAAGGTATTTTAACCTTTCAAGATTTAACGCCCTCAAAAGCCTTCAAAAGTTAAGCTGCTGAGAGACTGTCAGTTTTTTAAAAATGATTTATTTATTTTTTAAACATCAGCTAGCATTCTTATCAAATTAGTGTCAGATGTTTGGCTTCAAAAGAGATACAGAAATATTTGCTGACATCATGAGCCCTCTTTTGCAATTAGAAATTTGTATTCCTGATCACAACTTCCGCTATCATGATGATAAAACACTCACATGTGTGGAAGGTTTTGAAACCTCTCCCCTTGCATGTCGTGTGCAGACAGCAGACGATTGCTCAGTTTAAACAGCATCTGTTTCCTCTGTAACTTATTGGCAGGTTGGTTCAAAGAAAGTTCATGACAAACATCTCTGACATTTCTGTAGCCTTTATTTTAGGAATGGAAAACTATTTAAAAATGACATCACATATATAAAAAGAAAATTCTAAACAGTCACATGTTTGCGAGTGTAACGCAGGTCTTAAATACAGATTTCACTGTAACGGTTTACCTGGCCTTTCATTAACGTCTGTCAAAATTATGCTTGTGCCTGAAATCCATGCACACGGCATAGTCTGACCCCAAACGTATATTATCTTCAAGCAGAGAACATGCAGAACAAAAATCAATTGTTGCTTTCTAACTTTTAAACCATTTCCCCCTTCTTAATGTGTCAATCCAATAGCCACATCCACAGTAAACAACTTGCAAAATGAAAATAGACTGTTATTCTAATGAAACGATATACATGCTGACTGGAAGGTGTTACAATCACATTTTCATTTTGTGACACGAGGTCAAAACACCGCCACCTTTACCAACAAGCACCAAATATGTAGAAAACACTGCATTTTTTCCTAATAAGCATCAGGAACCTTTAGAGGGTGTTTAAAAGATTGTGCTGTCTAGCCTGTGCCCCTTTATCCCTGTGTGACATATCCAAGCACAGTTTGTGTTGGTGTGTTCGGTCACTGAGCTGAACTGTGGCCGAACTCGGTTTTCACTGCATCCACTAGAAAACTGAGCTCATTGCACAGAGTCTCGTAGCGATAGGCCATGCGGATTTGTGCTACATTTGTCCGCCTGATGTCATTGCCCTTCGGTCCATCCTGTAGGTAGTTGGGCCCAATGAAGTGTTTCTTCTCCTATAGGGAGCACGGTTAAAAAGATGTAGGTTGGAAAGTTGCAAATAGATATAATATTTCCAGAATTAACTCATTGTGGAGTTTGAATTTCATTAAAAAAAAAAGAGATTGCACAGAATAAATATGCACTCAATGAAGTCAGGACTATTGGACTGTCAGACATTCTCTTATCTAGCTTTTCAGTGGTAATAGGATCGGTACTAATCTGAAGGACATATTTTAGGGTTCTTCTTGGATGTGCCGATTGACATTTTTGTGAGCAATAAAGTTTTCGAAAGAAATTACTGGAATATTGTAGAATTTTGGGAAATTAGTTAGCTTTCAGTAAGTCTGCACTGCTATTTAGTGCCTCAAAAAAGTATTTGACCCCTCATTTGGGTTACACAAAGAGAACCCAAATACAGCAAAAAAGCAGTTTTTAAATGATGATTCCATTTATTAACACAAAAACAAACCTATCTGACCCTATGTGAAAAAAGTAATTACCCCTAAACCTAATAACTGGTTGTTAACTACAGTCAGTCATTAGCAATAACTGGCAATGAGTCTTTCAAATCGCTGTGGGGAAATTTTTGTTCACTCTTCGTTGCTGATTTGCTTTAATTGAACATGAACAGCGTGTTTGAGGTCATGCCAAAGCAACTCAATTGGATTTAAGTGCAGACTTTGATTGAACCGCATTAAAACCTTTGTCTTAGTATTTTTGAGCAGTGCAGCTGATGGTGTGTTTGAGATCATCATCCTGCTGTTTAAACCCAAGTCAGTTTGAACTTCAGGGCATGAACTGATCTTTTATTAATAATGAAAAGTCATCCAGCTCCTGAAGAAGCAAAGCAGCACCAGACCACCACCTTTATATGTGACTGTTTGTATAAAGCATTTTTTTTAATGAAATGCTGTTTGTTTTACACCAGAAGTAACAGGATTTCAAACTTCCAAAAAGTACTGCTTTTGTCTTTTTAAACAACCCTGGCAGCAGATCAACTTGAGTTCATGTTTAATCCAAAAGTTTGGGACAAAAAAATAAAGAAGTTTTTAGTTTATCTATTATTTTATCCATTGTATCTGTTTCCAAACGCATCATTTTACAATAAGGACTTTTAAAGAGAGCATCCCCCAAGCACAAAAGGTCTGACCTTACCTCATGTGAGAGGCCGCTCTGCAGGACACTGTTCCTGGCAATCTCACACAAATCACAAGTGCTCAGCTTCCACAGCTGAGCTGCAATGGCATACTCCTCCATCAAGGCCTCCTGAAACGTTTCAAAAAACCTGATATTAACAAATGAAATGTTATGATTGGGCTGGCAGGTCTATTTGTACAGCACCCTTCAAGAAGAGAGAAATTTCTTGTATTTCTCTGTGCACCACATACTGACAGTGATTATTCAATTAGTCTCACAGATGTCACCAGACTGGAGCAAATTACTGTGATCAAAGTGACTGTGAAACGGTAAATAAAAAATTCTCCTGTGTTTCTGACCTTGGTGTAGTGGAACTGCATGGGGTCGTCGGTGGACAGGGACACACACAGGCCCTTGTGCAGAAACTCTCTCAGGGGGTTCTTGGAGTACTCCAGGAACAGGCTGTTGTTGCTCAGTGGAGACATGGCAATTGGGACCTGGGCCAGGTAGTATAGATACTGCAACACTGGGCTCTGGGGAGGAGACACAACATAGTAATGCGAATAGAACGATTTTGTTTTGTTATTTTCATTTTATTTGTGGGAAAACTAAATGAAATTACAAGCAGAACAAGTAGAAGTTCAAGGGAAACGTTTTGTAGATGGTGCAGACACGCAAGTCTTCCTAATTATAAGAAGTTATTCAAAACTAAGCGTTAAATCAATATTGACTTTCTCATCAAAATTCAAAAGGTTTTTGTCCTGCAAAGTTTTTGAGTTGTCATATTGTCTTTTTTTCCTTGCAGATGTGCATAAGTAGATGACAAGATGTTTAAATGGTGCTTTTAGAAACCATATCTTATGTTATGGCACAACAAACCTTGGGCTATGGAGCCCAGAAGATGGCAGCACTCCCCTCTCTCTCTGTGACAGAGAAAAAGCTTTAAACATGCACTCTGGAAAGTGCTTGTATGGAGGATGTGTCCATGTAAACTGACATAACTGACTGGAGCAACATGTAGCCACATTCTTCGCACAGGCATTTGGAAGTTAAGGGCCGCAGTGCTAATCTTAGCAACATTTGTCATACTAATCTAATGTCGTCTGTGTGCAATAATGCAACGTGTTCCAAATTTGAGCAGTATTGAAAACATGATGCAATTATTAGAGAATGTGATTAACTGTTTTAAATCCTTCCTACATATTTATACATGCAGTGTTTAACCTCATCTGTTGGCTGTTTATTTTTCTCTTCACATTTAGTTGGATATTATATTACACAGCAGGAATTTCTCTGGTGTTTAGATATCAACTGGATGGTAAATGGTATTCTACCCAACACATCTTACTCAAACAAGCTGTTTTTGTTCTCCTATGAGCACATCGGAGAGGGACTAAAATGTGACAGCTAAAAACAAGCACTCGTGTGGATTAGCGTGTCACTGCTCGTTACTGATGGACCTGTTTGCAGAAAATATCATCTGCCAGCATCTTGTGCAATCAGCAAACACAAGACGCTGAGTATCAAACCTCAATATGATTTTAAGGTTTTAACCTTCTTAAGGTTGAGTCCATGGGAGATGTTGTCAGCTGTCAGGAAGGCGGAGACAAGATGAGTGATGGAACCCGCCTCTCCACAGTGGGGACGGAACAGGAAGGTGTTCAGTCCTCTTTGCCTGTAGAACGATCCATAGTTACTTTGTGCACTACTACATGGAAGCCATGTAGCATTAAATGAGACTAATGGGCAGGGCTTACTTGCGGAGGTTGTTGAGAACCATTATGTTGGCATACATGTAGAACAGATAATAGGTGTAGGGAGGATTGTCATCTGTGGTCCATGCCTCAGGCTTCGGGCTCTTGTAAGAGAACATGTGGTCGCTGTGTTTAGATTCGTCATCCACGCTGTCAAATCCCGTCACCTACAGGAAAACAGATTCATATCAGCACATTTGCAAACATAAAGTATATATAACACAACACTGAAATGAACGGACAGACGTGGATACATTTGTTTGTTTCCTTGCAGTTTATTGAAACAATGAATCATTTCATTCACCAAAACGAGCTCCAAAGTTTCTAAGAAAATGTCCTTTGGACTGAGGAGAAAGAACTGGAGCTTTTTGGCCACCCACATCAGCTCTTTGTTTAAAGGAAAAATGAACCCTTATAAGAGAAGAACACCAAGCCTACTGTGAAACATGTAAGGGGATACTTTTGTTTTGGGGCAGCTTTGTTTCATCTGACACAGGAAACATATAATCTGGGCAGAGCACAATGAAGTCTAGAGAGTACCAAGGCATGCTGGTGTGAAAAATACTGCCCAGTGTCAGAAAGCTCAGCCTCAGTCGCAGGTCATGTATAGCTGGGAATAAAACTTTGGACTATTCTTAAATGGCACTCCATGAGACAGGATCTTAATCCTATTAAGCATCTATGGAAACATCTGAAAGTGCAGTGTGGAGTCAGGATCCTTCAAACATGAGAGAGTGGGCTAAACTACCTGTTGTTTGGAAATGCAAACGTCTTATTGTGAAGTACAGAGATCACTTGTTGGTACTGACAACTGTAAACGGTGTTGCCACAAAGTATTATATTAAGGCCACCACCTTGTTTTTTGTCCTGTCATTTACATTTTGTTAAGTAGCATAAAATAATCATCTGATTCTTATGTAAGCTGATATAAGAATCAGATGATTATGTTTTTTTGTTTATTTAATTGTGGAAAGGTACCATTAAATTTTTCATGTCTGTATATGGTTGCTGTTGCACATTAGAACTTCTCCCTTTTGACACTTACATATTTTAAGAACACGTGGACTGCTTTGTGCTTTTGAGGGTTGATTGTAGCCTCAAAGAGGGGGCGGAACACATTCTCCAGTATCTTGGCAAAGCTTGGGATTAATTTCTTTGACTTGAAAATATCACTGCAAGACAAGATAAGCAAATTTAACCCATCTTCCTGCATGTGACACAAACATTTTACAGTTTGTTTGCTTATTGAAAACAGCTGACTGAGAAGTGTAATTATTCAGAACCCAATTATGCTGGATTTAGCCTTCAGTTGATGCTTACTAAATCCTGGGCACTTGGATCATCCATCTCATGTTGGGCGAGTGGACCTTATGCTGGATGAACCACGTCGCTAGGCTCTCCCACTCGCTCGCAGAGCGGCCGTAAATTGACAGACGGGGCTCAGCATGTTGGTATTTGCTCTCCTCCAGCTCCCCGGCCACTTCCTGAAACGGATAACAAACCACAGGCAGAAACAGGATGTTTCTTGATAAAGCAGAAGTGACTAGTTGTAACTGCCCAGTGGACAGATATGGCAACACTGTTTCCAAGTTTCAGCAAAGTGCTTTTTACTGCATATTCCAAAGCATCGCTTAGATGAGCAGCACTACCAGTGCGTGTGAGGCATATATATATATCTTATTCTAATTCATAATGAATATGACTCAAATCTTTGTACGTGTAGCAACATTTGATTGTATCAAAATGTCACAGTGACTCAGCATGCACAATACCAGGGCCTTAAAAAGTAAAAGCAGCTTTGTGGAATTTAGCCATTGTTCATTTGATTATTTATGTTTGGGCTTTTTCCACAGTGATGTCATAATGTCTAGAAAAAAATATGGGAACAAAACTGGGAACATCCTGAATGAAAAAATGATCCTCTATGAGTTAGCATCTTATAATTGAATCTCTGGGGATGGTGGCCCGTACTTCATTGCTTTAACTGTAGCCAGATTATATCCAGGTCAGTTTCCTCCTTTTCTGTGGGATCAGTTCAAGTTGCACTGATAAAAATGTCAAATGTAGTCAAACAACAGGCTACAGTTTCAAGTTTAAACATCAGTAAATGCACTGTTTCCCACACATAGGCTTTATTAGGTCACGCCTCATATTTGTTGGCTTGCTTTAGCATTTTGTATTTTTGTATATCTTTTGTCTGAATGGGGAAAAAAGGCCTTCATGCTTTCCATGGCCGCTGGCTCTACCAACTAGTTGTCCTCATTATTATTCAGTTGCTAACAGGATCTTGTAAAGCTCAATATGAGGCTGTAGCTCTCATTGGTAGTGCTTGTTCTGCACTGTAGATCAACTGGCACACTGAGACTGCAAACCAGGACTGTACATCTGTAGCGCTAAATGAATTTATACTTAATAGAGATTCACTTGAGAAGCAGCTGATAATGTCCTTCAGTTATCTGTCTCAAAGAGACTGACAGAAGAAAAGTATAAATGTCATTATTTAATTGTTGAATTGCATCTGTGCCTCCTATTTTGTCACCATCTGGATCTGTTTCAACATGAATAATGTAAAGTTGTTCCTTTTTTTGTTCTCCACCTTGGCTATTTACGCGTGTCAAACATGACAGGCCAAAACAAGAGCAAATAAATTCTGCATGTAGTTTGGTGCCTTTACATAATTTCAGTTTAACTACAGCTAAGCAGGCCTTCAAGTGGTGTTAGTGCTTTAACTCATACTATACCTTAATGAGACGTGCAAAGTATTCTCCTTTGATGTAGTTGTCCGCTTTCAGGTAAATCTCCCGCAGTTCGCTGGCCCCCACAGGGTTGTATTTTGAGTTGAACTTATCAAACCGATGAAAGGTTTGCCTTCCCTAGAAGGATAATCGATCGGTCAGACAGTGAGTGAGGCTCATGCAGCGCAGTGGCGATCACAACATTTTCATTTCATTAAAGGGACTGCAGTAGAAATTAACAGGAACTGTTAAGCTGTTTGTAAAGATAAACAACCAAACGGTCATTTATAGTCACTGAGTTATTGCCTCAACTGTTTGCATCAAGGACAATTTCTATTTATACAAGGTAATGCTGACATAGGAACAAGTAGAAAGCTTTGAGTTCTCTTACAGCGTGCACGTCCAGAGAGTCTACAGTGAGGTCGTACGGGTCCATGTGGAGGCTGTCAAAGACCTCCTTGAGTGTGAGCTTCTTACTGCCTTTTTCCAAGACCACTCGATCTGCTTCAGTCTGGTATGTGGTCTGTATGAATCTCAGCAGATGCTTCTGGTTCATGCAAGCGGCCGCATGTATATGTGTGTCCACCTGTGTTTGACACAAGTCAGACAGTGGCACGGGGCTTACTGGACAACTCACAGCATCCCTATAAAGTGATATTTATTTATACTGAGAGCACTAAAGTTATGAATAGCTTCTGCTCTAAGTGCGTCAGCCCCTCTCCTCTGTCTGGGGCATCGCAGACTGAGCAGAAAGATTTCAGCCAACCTTTCTAACGTTGTAGAAGTCTCTGTGTGGGACTCTTTTCAGCTCTTTTAGCTCCGCCATTTCATTCAGCATTTCATGCAGGTAGAATTTGGAGCCCAGGAAGTTCAGCCGTCTGTGGCAGTAGGATTTTCTGCGAAGCAAAATAACGAAACAGTTACGAGTAAAATGTAATAAATGTCATTCGGTATCAGTCAAAAGGTTCGTAATGTCAATCTGTTAGAAATATTGACTAAGCTTTTGCACTCACGTTGGGCCGTCAGCTATCATTGCAAGTACATGGCTCAGGTCTATAGCAAAGGTCTCGAGGTCGGGGTAAGGAAGGCTGTAAGCTTGCTCTTGTTTCAGGGCCTCAGCACTCTCATAAACATGAATTATACCATCCTTTAGCTGCAGCTCATAGTTTAGGTCTTCAGGAATACCCTCCATGGAGTATGGGTCCTCCCCTTCACGAGGGTAAGGCCAGATGTCTGCAGATGATGACAGCAGCTCAATCAGAAGTTATTTCACATTTGCAAAAACAGTCACTCTCTGAAGTGTTGGTTGTAGAATAAAGATTCTTAAAGTGTATTTTTCCTTATTTTCTACCAAATACAAATATACTGTTAAATTAATAATTGCTCCTATTGAATACTGGCAATTTTAAATAAGGATGTCAGCCTCATCAAAGAGAGCAAATATCCTTAATGCCTTCATTTCAGGCTCAAAGCCCTGGCCACACACCTGTTATTTAGACCTTCTGTTTATGAGGGAGATCCGATCAGAAGAAAGACTGTGTGAGGGCAGGTAAAGGAGCTAAGATGGCTTGTTTCACACATTGAGATGTACCCAGGGGCTGAGATAAAGAAGTATTGTTTTGAAGTGTGCAAAATCATGCAAAGCTTCTCTGGTGAAGTGTAAGAATACAAAAACAGGAACTGGAAATGAGTCGAATAGACCTCTGACATTTGAATGAAATGATGGCTAGTAGATAATTCCAACAAGTCTTTCTCTTGACTCATTTGAGGTCAGTTTTTTCAGGCTCTGTGTCAGGCATCGCCCAATCAGGTTTGAGCTCTGATATTTCCATGCCTGTATAACCTTCCCAGTGTATTCAGGAAGGGTGAAATTATACAGTATCTTTTATTTATTTTTCACTTAAACCTAAACTTTGGCTTTTAATTATGACTGAGTTTTGTTTTGTTCTCTTTGTGTGTTTGTTTTACTTTTTATTTTGTACAGCAAGTAACAGCAAGTGATTGAACTTAACCTTAAATGTATCAAAATGAGCAAAAATTATAACAAATAGTAAGATAATTTAAGGCCGGTAAACTTTATTACACTGGAGTTATATTTAAGATTGTACATTTTCTTTATCTGTTGTCTGGATTATTCTCAGGTTCTGTTTCTGACGACATTATCTGTTGTCAGAAACAGGCTGACTGACCTTGGCTCACAGACACTTCACACCATCTCTGGCACACATACAGAGAGGTCTTAAATTAGATCTGCATAGAATAGGTGGCACACAGTAAGTTTTATCTTTATCTCCAATACACAACTAAACATCAAATCATTAGTGAGTTGTTTAAACTGGTCTGAGCACTTTTATTGAATATTGGAGTTGGCATCCTTCGTAAGTTTAATATTGTTTCTGCTCTCTGTGTGAATTGTTTGAGGTTAACGGTGAACTGAAACCTGAACCTTTAATATTAATGGCCTTGCTCCTTTTCCTCTCCATGTCGGAGTATTTCATTGGTTAAACAGCTGAGCTGGTTAAACACCTGCACTTGCGCATGTTGTACATAACCTCTTGCTGTGTGTGAGCGAGTAGATGGAAAATTACAAAACGTGCACTTTTGCAGGAAGATTAAATTGGACATTTTTGACACCAAAAAGGAAAAGTTTAGTAAACCTGGCAGGACTTCATCCTCTTCTAGCCACCTCTCATTTTCAGCATTTCGCAGGAACAGGGCTGTGGTCCTTGGAAATCGGTGGTAGGCCAGCCTGGAGTACTTCTCTCGGATGAACAGGGCTTTGAGGAGACCCTTGGTTGCTTGCTCATAGTCCTCAACTGTGATCTGGAAACATCGTGAGGTTGTTAATTTTTGACTTTTGTTTGTGTTTAACGACGGTGTCTTAAAGGTTCAAGATGGCCTTTAAAGAATAATCTATTTAAACTATGGCACCGAGCTAAATGAAGGATCTCTCCTGTTGCCCTGTCAGCTTACAGCCATCAATGAAGTTTTAACAAGAAAAGAACAACTGTCATGTTTTTCTTTTTCTTGTGTGAAAATGTCATTTTATAAGTACAGAGTGGATCGACTTTTTAATTCTGGGTAAAAACATGTCTCTCATAGGCCAAACATGCATTTTACCACATCATTGGTCTGAATTTAAAAATCAGTTGTTTTTTATCGTATATTTCCTCACTAGGCTGTGGTCCATCTTTTATATTTCAACATATGGACTAGTCTCGTTGATTACCCCTGCACAGTAATCTCCACTGATGGTAACTCTCTGGAAGTCTGGGAAGGAGTCTGAAAGCAAAGATTCAGCAGTGGCGGGTGTTTGCGCTGGGGTAGGTGACCAATCAGGAGGCATCTGCAAAGATACCGACTGTGACCGCTTCAACTTGAAACTCTTCTTCCTAGTTACACAGAGGGAAAAGAAGCAAGCACTATTTATGCTGAGTATTTTTTGATGGTTTTATTTGTTCTTTTTTGTCTATCCAGAAAGAGAGATATGTTCAGTTAAGCATGTTTCTAATCCATACCTCTTAACTGACTCCTGAGACTGCTGTTCAGCCATCTCCTTTTGCAGCTCCTTCTCTCTAGTCTCTTTCAGACCAATGGGACAGTCTTCTGGGACAGTGAACAGAGCCAGAGTATCCTTGCTGTCTTCCTCCTTCAGAGCAGAGGCGTACACCTTCTCTGCCATCAGACGAACCCTCTCATCCACCTCGTGTATTGACACTTTTGGGAAAAGGCGTGGTAAATCTGAAAAGACCAATACTGGTCATTATTAGTCGGAGTTATGTCATAATTATGTTTGAAATCTAAAATGGAACAAAATACTGACATGTTATAACTCGTCTCATAAACGGGTTTAAATATGGGAGTGGTTAAAGAAGAAATAACATTATCTTAGTAATGACAGTAAACATAAATACCAGAAACATAACCCGGAGTGAGGACGGTTGGTTGTGGGGCTGTTTTCCAGCTTCTCATTTCAACACACAGACCAGAGAACGTGTCTTGAGTGGTGTTGGAATTAAATAATTTGCAGTGCCTCAATAATGCTATGCTTTTTTATTAATAAGAGTTATAAAGTCATATAGTGTAGTATTGAGTGGACACAGTCCTGAAAAATAAAGGCATTAGATCATGTGTCCTTGGGGAGTAGAAAGCTGTAGACGCTCGCTCACACTTGCCTTGGAAAAAGTAGATAAGAGGGGACCATCTCTAGTGGAAAGTTATTGAGACACTGTTGTTTAGACTAGAATAAGAGAGCTTCTGTAATAAAACTGTTGTGTTATGCAGGACGCATCTCCCTTCTAGAAGTATTGTGAAAGAGAAATAAAGTGTTAAATGGTCTACTGAGCAGTGTTTTGTCTTCCATCGGATGCCTCCGAGGAATCAAAAGAACTCAGTGAAGTGTTGATCGTTGACAGTGGCTAACTCGTGTTTCAGTGCTTGCTGCCAGTGCAACAGGTAAGTTACAGTAAACAAACTTGTGTGTCCAAGTCTGGCCGCGTGTTCTGAGAGCACACCGCACTGAGGACGGTATGTGACAGCAGGAAAAGCAACAACACTGAAAGCTCCTGCTTACACAGTGCACCTCTGTCGGTGCATCGCCGCGTGTTAATTAGATGTGACTGAAGGGCTGTGATGATAAGCAAGATATTTTTCTGTAGGAAATATCATGTTGATGGAACTTGTGAAACCAGAGCTGCGTAAACGTTTGCAAAACAAAAATTACATAATGATTCGTGAGGTTGTGTTTATTTATTTTTATTATTTATGGTTGTCATCATCCTTACTGGTATATTGTGACACCATTAGTTTCGTGTTTATTTTGTAATAAGTAATATACAGTCAGCGGGCACTTCATTGGGTTGCACCTCGTTCCAGGTTGGAACAACTTTAACTCTTTGTGACACGCATTCAACAAACTGCTGGAAACATTCCTCAGAGATTCTGGTCCATATTGGCTTCATAGCATCGCACAGCTGCTGTAAATATGGAGGCTACCAATCTGTTCCACCACATCCCAAAGGTTCCCTGTCGGATTAAGGTCCGGGGACTGTGGAGGCCGTTTGAGTGCAATGTGGTCAAGAAATGAGTTTGAGATGATCTGAACTCATGCTGCACTATCCTGCTGCAAGCCACCATCAGAAGATGGTACATTGTAAACTTTACACTGTAATACAGGCATTTAAATGGTCAGCATTTAAACGCATTACTGTTTAAAATGTAGTGTTTCAGTAATGATAAGTTGTGCTACATCATTACTCCACCACCACTACTTTGACCCACTGATCCAAGGCAGGATAAATCGGTGCTTTGATGGTGTTTATGCTAAAAAACCGAGACAGACCAGGCAACATTTTTCCAGTCTTCTGTTGTCCACTTTTGATGACCATGTGTGAACTGTAGCCTCAGTTTCCTGTGGCACCTGGTGTGGTCTTATTTGCTGTTGGCTTCCTATCAGCCTGTAGCAGCCTGGCCATTCCCCTCTGATTTTGCCCAGAGAACTGCCGTTCAAACCATCCTCTGTAAACTCCACAGATATATGTGTGGGAAAATCCCAGAAGAAAAGCGGCTTCAAAAATACTCGCCTGTCTGGCACCAACAAACGTGCCACATTCAAACATGTGGAAAAGCACAGCTGTTGAAGTTTATATT
This sequence comes from Maylandia zebra, assembly GCF_041146795.1. Lineage (NCBI taxonomy): Eukaryota > Metazoa > Chordata > Actinopteri > Cichliformes > Cichlidae > Maylandia > Maylandia zebra. The sequence goes on along the minus strand of NC_135173.1, from coordinate 24,255,589 downwards.
ATCATTGCCGCTGCAGTTTGCCCTGGGAAGTCAGTCTTTCCTTATTTTGACATTTACCATGTAATATTATCAGAAGGTTAGTTCAGGCTCATGCAAATATTGATTGGCTTATGTTACATTGCAGAGGTGTGGACTCGAGTCACATGACTTGGACTCGAGTCAGACTCGAGTCATTAATTTTATGACTTTAGACTTGACTTGAAAAAATGTTCTAAGACTTGTGACTTGACTTGGACTTTTACACCAATGACCTGGGACTTGAATTGGACTTGAACCGATTTACTTGAAAAGACTTGATATTTTACCCCAAATATAAAATTTAACATGCATATTATATAGAGATTGAAAATGTGACGTCATTCACGGGTAGAACCGCAAAGGATTCTGGGAACTCGTGGCAAGCGGTACTAGCGCACGCAGGCTTTCAATTAAAATCAGTTATACAGCGATAAAAAGAAACACAAAAATGTCAAGAAGCTGTTGTATTATTAACTGCAATAGCCGGTCGCATGACAGCCACGGGAAGCCGACGGGTAAAGAGATCGGTTGTTATCGGATTACGTCGTTGAAGAGAAATTGTTCGAGCCATGTTTCCGAAGTAACAAAGAGGCGACTGGATTGCAGCCATTCAAAGGTCAAATATAACGTCCCAGAACCCTCCAGCTCACAGGTTAGTCTGCTCCAAGCATTTACACGAAGGTCAGTGTTTTTTAGTAGTTAATGCGTCATTTTTCTTAACATAATTGGTGATATAGGTTACAAGCAAGTCTGGCGCTGAACAGAAATTGTCGCGCTATGCTCCTTTATTTATTGTGCATAAATAGTGAATTGTCCTGACACAATATTGCGTTTCGCTTCTGTTATTATGGTACATTGACAAAAACACATACTTTTATTCACAGGATAAAACAGGGTTTTTGTATCACTAATTGTCCAGTACGATTACAGCATACAATATTGTTGTCACTGCTACATTTCTGTAACGCTACCAGAAATTATTTCCACTACTAATTAATTACCGTTGAGCTCAAAGGTCCTATTAATAAACGGTTAAGGAATGTGTATTTATGAAGACGATTTGTGAGACTGGTAAACTTATGATATGTACGATGGTCTTTCGTTCTACACGGTGCATTTCAAGGTCCTGCACCCATCCGGCGGTAAACTGTACCTGGGCTTGTTGCAGTGACCGGAAGTTACTAAACTTCATGAGTGTATGCGCTCACTCCAAAAACCGTATAATTATAAATATGCATATAAATATGCTAAGATGAGATAGCTGACTTCATCTAACTAGCAAATGTTGTCCAGGCTACGTTGGTGATACAGTTTTTTTTAATGTGTATGATATTTTTGTCATGCGATTTTAAAGCCGGTCCTACAACCGCATCCAAGAATAACATGCAGCTTATCTCAGAACTGTCGGTGAAAATTATTCTTGGAGCTAGGTTTAATTGAGCTGCATTTTAAAGAGGTGCAATTTCACAATTTGTGTATATTTTCTAAGTTCACTATTTTGTATGTGTTGAGAAAAACACAGATTTTAAAATTACATGGTCTAATATTTACATTTAGCATAACTGCAACATTATTTTTTCGTTTGTTTTTTTTAAAGACTCGAAAGGACTTGAAATTCAAAGTTTCAGACTTGTGACTTGACTCGGACTTTTACACCAGTGACTTGAGACTCGACTCTGACTTGCCTGACATTACTTGAGACTTGACTTGAGACTTGATGATAAAGACTTGAGACTTACTTGAGACTTGCAAAACAATGACTTGGTCCCACCTCTGTTACATTGTAACAGGTTTGCAAGGGTGTCAGACTTGATACAGGTCTGCTATTGAATGGTAGGCATCAGTAAAGTACATTCAAGAATCTTCAGACAGATATCCTGTATGTAGTTCACAGGATTTTTCCAGGCTTGTAAATGGAAAGGAAATATTTGACCCCGTTGTTAGAGCAGCAGTTATGAGCATGCCATCATTTTGGTTCTCAAGGCTTTTTGGTGGGAAACAGTCAAGTTTATTTGTATTAATCTCATTCTCTCATACATGCATGGCATGCTATTTCTGAACTCAGGACCCCCTGATCTTGTATTTTCAGCAGATGAATGACAGAAGATTGGTTTTATATTTTTAATAGCTTCTCCCCCTTGTTTAATTCCCACAGTGTGACAGCTACTGTTGCTACCCAACATCCCATCATCAGTCGAGATGTTTGGATATTCTGATCACCGTGTCATCACTGTGGATATTAACGTTGCAGTCCATGGGGGTCACTGGGACACATCCAGAATATATCCGTGTGAGGATACTGGAATCAACAAGCACACGATAGCACATGCAGCTCCAGTGTATCAGATGCCAAACTTTTCAGCTGCACACTGCATCCCTACTGGTTTACACAACACTCTGTCTGAAACCTGTGAGTGATCTGGAATTCTTCACAGATGATACCGTTAACATTTGCCCTCACACTGACACGCTTGCTGCCTGTTCCTTGGCTAGCACATTTTGGGAGCTGCTGTTTCTGATGAGCCTTTCAGCACGTGTACTCTCTCCCTGCTGGAACAGCTCAACAGTCTCTTGGATGACCTTGATGTATTACACACCCCAGTTATAAAAACCTAACATTCACAAAGCCTCTGACTATGTTGGAAACGTCAATTAAACTGAAATTCTGAAATATTATGATAAAATTTCAATTTTGGAATGATTTTTAAGTTTTCAGTGTGTAACACAAAAATAAAATAAAATCAATAAAATGTGCCAGTATTTCATAATACTCACTTATAGTATATATAAATATCCACCTGTTTCCTCGGCTAAAGACTGCTGCACTTATAGCATCGCTCAGAAAGTCAAATCTAGCTGCTTCTGTGCCTCAGGCAGTAGCCACTGAATAAACATCTTTGAAACTCTTCTTTGAAATTACTCTTTGAATAGTTGTCATCACATTTCATAGTTTTTTTTAATAGAAACATAAAATCAGTAGGGGTAGCACTATCTGTCTCTTACCTTCTGTCGTGATTTGGGCCATGTTTGGCTCTTTCAGTCTCTGCCTGTTGAGTCAGGTATTTCAGCTTTCACGTATCTGGTTCTGTCTCTTGTGGACCCCTTACCTCTTAGCTTTGGCACTGCCACTTCTACAGGTATGGCACTCAGTGGCAGGACTTACAAAACATCTGAGTGCTGCTGACACAACACCTATGTAAACTGTCCTGAGTTCTGGTGACTGTATATTGCTCGTGTCTGTGATGCTTCTCTTCAGGGTTTTCTCTCTGACTGACTCTGTCGGGCTTTGCTCTGCTGTTTATTTGGTCCACTGCCTGTATGTATGATGCAGCTGCTAGTTGTTGTTGTTGTATTGAGTGTCCTTCTATCTCTATTTTAGGGTATTGAGTGCGTCGGGGTAACATGGGGTGCTAATCCAAGCTGGTATGTCACAACTGGCTGCTAACATGTGAGCTCTGGACTGTGATATGGGGCAGTAGGGCAAAAAGTAAGTACTGGCAGCTACAGTCACTGTGTTTACCATGTAAACACTAAAGTAAGGGGGAAAAGCCATCAAACCTAGCTGGCCCTGTAGGAAAAAGTAAAGGTCTCCTCTTGCTAAATTATTAATTAACTGTGAGTAACAGACTTCTTGGAAAACTGAGTTCATTTTCACGAGCCACACCCAGGCGTGACAACAGCCAGACCTGCTGAACCAATAAATCAATTATAGAGGTATGTTAGCAGGCTAGAGACCTCAAATTTAAAGAAAATGGCACCGCTGACCACGCCTCACCAGAGTTATGCAGCCAGACAATGATCCAAAACACACCAAGTAGTCCCTTTTACATACTATTAGAGATCATTCATAAAAGCATTTGTGTAGCAAAGAATCTGAAGAACACGAGTATGAACTTTACTGCAGTAAAAGGAAGCACATTGCTGGTGACAGTCCATCTTTGTATGCAAATTATTTAGTGGTTTGGTTAGTTGGAATCATCTGTTCACTGCCCTCACTTTTATCACACCTATAACAGTGTGCAATACACATACACTTATTCTTCTTTTTTATACTAAGTTAATATACTGTGTTGTGTTGTTTGTTACGTTGTGATGTGTCATATCGTGTCGTGTTGTGTTATATGTAGTGCCGACGTAGGACAGTTTTTCCAATTTCATTGTACTACTGTACTATGTATGACTGTGCAATGACAATAAAGAGTTATCTTATCTTATCTTATCTTATCTATAAGGAGCGCGCACTGTTCAAAAAAGCCACTCAAGGTTGCAGACAGCAGACAGTTTAACTTTAAGTGGTGTGTGAACAGATGCGTGATAAACCGTGTAATAGCTGCATTTGAATACGTGGGAGTGAGACGAATGCCTGTGTTTAGTGAGATCGCTGTTTGTTGTGCTTTTGTATATTATGTTTGTCCTGCATGGTTTTATTTACTCACCCTTTCCCATGCATGGTGTCGACTGTTGCTTCAAAAGGGCCATGTTGATTTTCTTACTCATTTTGAGTTGATCTAGAAGAAACAAAGCTTTAATAAATAACACTGCACACATATGTTGTTCAGTAAGGCAGCATTTACTCAAACTTGACATTGGTTAAAGGTGTCATTTAATGGCTCCTAGCAAAGCAGTACAGCCTTATCTCGCATCACAATCTCTTCTTCCTTACCTTTGTTTGCTTGAGTGACGGTCACACCCAAAGTCACACCCCGAGGACCATGATTTTACACAACTTTGACTTGACTGTTTGAGTTATCGTAGTTTTTGAAATGCTCGTGTATTATGCTCAGATTTAACTTGGAATTTGTTGAAAGGAAGTCAGTGAACTGGAAAGTGGGGAGGTTTGCGTCAGGAAGGACAAAAAGTCTGTGACAAGTCAAACATGGAGATCATCAAGAATGAGATTTCCATACCGGAGCGTCTCTGGTACTGTTAGCGGACAGGGTGACGGTGCAGACTGTGCTGCTGTTGGCCAATGTGGCAACCCATAAAGGGAGGAGCCAAAAGAAGAAGTTGAAATGCATTACTTGTATTTGGAGTGTTCCCATTATGTTAAAAAGAGGAAAGTTTTAGGGATCATCAGACAATATTTAATCTCCCATTTTTGTTTAGCTTTGGTTTGGTTTTATATGAGCAGTTAGTTTTGTTTATTACTTTGTTATTTTATGTTGCCATCATAAATTGAATGTAGCTGTTTACTTGACATATTTTAAGGGACTGGAACTCTAATTTGACTTTTGTAAAATGAAGTATTTTGTGTTTTGGGCAAAACGTTAGTTAAAAAAACAACAACAACAAAACGTCCCACTTAATTTGTTTTGTTTGCATTGAACAACTGTCATTTCAGTAAATTGCTGACAAAAACTGCTCTAACCAGTATGGCCATTGTTGGGACACCTTTGGGAGTGTCTTGTGCTGTGTGGAACCAAAATGAGGGAGGTGGATCCTTAATGCCTTTAGATTTGACTTGATAGAGTTCGTGGTTGCTTGATCAGATTGGAATCTGGGAAGTTTGGAGGCCAAATTAATGTCTTTGGCTGTTGTGTTTCACAAGCTTTTTTTTTTTATGTTTTCTAAGTTTAGGGTTTATAATCCTATGTATACATTACACAACATTACATTACACACAGCTTTGCGTGTCTCAAAGTTCTATACCAGCATGCAGTGTCAGTGTTGTCACAACATCCATGTGAAAAGTACTGTAGTCATTTTTTAGTATAGAATGCCATTTACATTCATTTTAAACATGAACAATAGAATTAAAAAATATCCACATAATGCATTAGCAGTTAAAGACTGAAAAGAGCTCATTTCAGAAACATTTCTTTCCTGGTATGTGCAGACAGTTGCTGAGCATCAGATGCGAGTGCTGATTCTATAACACATTTTAACTACTTAACTATGTGTTGAAGTGTAACTTTAAAAAAAAAAATTAATTTCTCTATCACCAGTTCACACTCGTTATGAGAACTCCTTTTATAATTTCAGATTAAAGGCTACAACATCGTAAACTCAACTATCTAGCAGTTTTCTATGAAGAAGTATTTGGTGCCAGAAGGTAAAAAAAAGAAGTCATTTGTAACAGGAAGTGACATCTAATAGACCAGGCTCAGATATTCACAATGCCAACATGACTGAATCCTGTCAGCTGCCATCAGGTGTTATCTCAGTGTTGTAGCGGATTATACTTAAGGAGGTAGTCGTTTTTAGCTGTCTAGAAGAATTTGTCTAAAAAAATACAAAAATAATTGAATCATTAACAAATTACCTGATTGAAAGAACATGAATGAATAAAATCTGTCTGATATTCCAGATCTCAGATAAAAGCTCAAGTTGTCACAAGCTAAAAGTAGCAATCATGTGGCTTCACAGTGGCTGCTCTCTGCCCAGCCTGGAGGTCATTGCAAACTCTCAGTACCTCAGCAGAGCTGGCAATATCATCAAGGACCACTCTCACCCCAGCAATCAACTGTTTGAACTATTACCGTCAGGCCGACGGTACAGGTCACATAAAACCAGGACAAACAGATTCAGGGATAGCTTCTTTCCCAGAGCTATCACCGTAGTAAATAAGCACAAAAACAATTGAACCTATTCCATACCGTCACTGTCATTATATTAATGCTGCTATCCTGTATATATTGTACATACTATTGTTTGAGTACTTACGATTGTTTTTTTGTTCTTTTTATATTTTACATTATATTTATTATTGAAACTTACACCAAGGGAGTGGCACTCCAATTTCGTTGTACTCTGTACAATGACAATAAAGGCTATTCTATTCTATTCTATTCTATTCTATTCTATTATGTTGCTTTGTTGGTGTAAATAGCCCAGAGAAAACAACAGCAAACCAGTGCAAAAACTCCAAAGGCATGTGCAAACTAAGCATTTCAAAGGAGATTCTGACAACTTGGTACTTGTGGGAAACTTGTCGTTGCCACAGTGTCTTCTTTGATGTGCATGAACTGTTCAAGCACGCACCATGTGCCATGCATAAACTCATCAGTGTCATTTGACTAGATCTGTATCACGGGTTCGTGTCTTTCTAGGGTGTAACGCAGTCTTGTATTTATTCCTCTACAACAGAGGAAACAGAATGAATACCACCCAGTCCTATTTTTAAGGCAATTAGTCGGCATCTAGTTTTGTTTGGGATTTTTCCTTTTTTTTTTTTTTTTTGTATTAGTTAACTAAGACACATGTTGGTACCTGTTGGGAAATGTGCGGCTGCCGTACTTGATCAGGTTTGTTTTGGACTGTGTTGTAAAGAGAGCAAGAATACATCCACAGACATGCTGTGAATTCAACATTAGGAGCAAAGTTTCAGAATAAAAGGAAAAAGAAACATTTTGATGTCAGGCAGCAGTGTTAACCACAGCTAACTGTTGCCTTAAAAAAGTTTGACTGTGCCTTAAGATTGCAGTTTAAGATATATCATTTATTTTGTTTTAATACCTACAGATGCTCACTCCTTTGGAAGCCAAAAAAGCAAAAAGAAAAAGAAATAGAAATATGCACCTTCATATTAAGATCTTTAATCTATATGCAAACTATATCTAGGTATGTCTGCCAGAGCTCACCATGCAAAGGAGGTAAGTGCTAAAAGCAATGCTGGTGTGTTGATAATGACATAAAGTTAATATAAACAATGGAAACACAAAGAATCATTATGACTGCCGTGTACTTACTGTTGGCAGGGCTTTGCACAAAGCTAAAACGTCCTGGGACTGTAGAGAGCGTTGTCAGGTGTCAGCAGACTGAAGCCTTGTCAGTGCAGGTTCCAGCAGACACCGGGCTGGTTCGGGCTGTCACTGCCGGGTTGAAGTATGAAGGAGGTACAAAGTTGGTGTAGCAAACAAGGAAGTAATCTGCATCAGTGTTGTTTGGCAGTAGAGGAAGTGCAGGAGGAAGCGTTTGTATGAACAAGCAGTTCTGTGTCACTTTTTTTAAAAGCCTTGAGACTTCATAAGCCCCACCCCTCTTTGTCAACTTAAGTTGTATGTGTAATTCACTGGGCTGGCGACAAGTCACCGTCTCCTTTTAGGGTATTTGATTAGAGAAAGTGTGTGTGTGTGTGCGTGTGTGCGTGTGTGTGTGTGTGCAAATATAAACAAACATGGGGAAGTGACTTTTTTCTATAGAAGGATTGCTTTCTCCACCACTTTGAAAAGAGAAGTAAATTTTGACAACGTTTTTTTTTATTTTTTTTTATTTCAGGTTCCTGTGACCAAGGTCAAGATGTTTGATCCTGACCTGGTCAACAGAGCACTGATATAGAAATGGTGGTCGTGGTGGTGGTGGTGGTGTGTGTGTGTGTGTGTAGCATACCACTGCTACACACGTCTGAAATACTAGTAAACTGGTCCTGAGTATGCTCAGCATAAGGTAATGCAACTGTAATGCTTGCAACACCACCATCTGGACAGCGACGGAAAGTTCATTCTCCTCGGTTGGCTAGATACTTTTTTTTAAAGCCCTATACTCCTTTGTGTATTCATGATACTTCTTCTTTATGGTCCAATGCTGCTGTAGCATACAGTGCCACAGCAGCTGCGCATTCAGCAGGTGGACAGGTCAAACTGGTCAAACTTCAAATTTAGGGTGACTCTAAATTTATAAAATGTTGATATTACTTTAACATTGGTGCACTGCAGTTTGTTATTTTTTATTAGCAGTGTTGAGCAACTTACTTTGATAAAGTAATTAGCCCTTTCACGCATAGTGGTCACTACAGTGGACAGCTGTGCTGTTTTCTTGTATTGGTGTCAGTGCTGATGGTATACTTGCACATAAACAACTACAATGGACACTGATGTGTCACTCCATACCCTGCCGCCCACTGGTGGTTTAATGTGCCTATAGATGTATGACGTGTTCCATTGCAATTATTGTTATTTAACCCTGTCATGAATAAATTATGACAACCTCAATCAGGATTTTTTTCTTAAGTATTTTTATTCATCTTTTCATGCCTAAAGATGAATAAAAATACTTAAGAAAAAAATCCTGATTGAGGTTGTCATAATTTATTCATGACAACCTCAATCAGGATTGAGGATTTTGCCACTTCAAACAATAATTTCTGTCCACTATAAGATAAATGAAACATTATAAGCCTGATACCTGCAGACCTGAAAGCAGGAGGTGTATCACTTTCGAGCACTCTCCTTAGAAAACGCTGTTTTTACAGTTTCTTCCTGCAGTAAACATAAAGATAGTATTCAGGAAAAACATTATGTACATTTTTAGCATAACTGGTTTTACGTAGCTTATCAACACAATTTAAAAACTGGTATAAAGTTTGAAGTCCGAACTTTTAACACAAAAGTGGAGACTCGGGGTTGTCTTGTGTTGACATAGCATCATGTTGCCCATCTGTTAATAGCTTGTAGACCCACCTTTAGCACAAATAAGCTGAAGTAATCATTTTCTGTATGACATATCAGTCTCTCAGATTGTTGTGGAGAAAACTTGGCTCACTCATCTTTTCAGCGTTGCTTCACTTCATTCACATTTGCAGACATGCGTTCATGCACTTAAGGTCCCAGTCCAGTTTATTATCTATGTGTTCTCCAAGGTATTTATGATCAATTTTTCGGTCTTTGTCACGTTGAGCTGCAGATGATTCTGCTCACACCATGTGACACACCATGTGACTCATCACCCTCACTGATGCATCCAACCACTGCAGAGTAATAAGAAAACTTCTGAAGATGGCAGGTCTCTGTGTAGTGGCTGCAGTCTGTGGTGTAGAGCAGCGGTCCCCAACCCCCGGGCCTCGGACCGGTACCAGTCCGTGAGTCGTTTGGTACCGGGCCGCGAGAGTTGAGGCTCAGGTGTGAAATGTATGGTTTTCAGGGGTTTTATCGGTTTTCAGTGTTATTTTGTTATCGTTTTTATCGTTTACTCGGTTTTCCTGGGTCTTTTCACGTGTGTTATGAATAAATCATCTTTTTTTTCGGTACCGGTACTAGTTTTATTTTGTTGTATTTATCCGCGACACCTTAAAGGCCGGTCCGTGAAAATACTGTCGGGCATAAACCGGTCCGTGGCGCAAAAAAGGTTGGGGACCGCTGGTGTAGAGGCTGAAGAGGAAAGGAGAGGACGGTACCTTGTGGTGGCCTCGTGTTGCTGATCATCTTGTCAGACACACACAATGTTGAAGACACATATTGTGGTCTTCGTGTCAGGTAATCAATAATCCAGGTCACAAGAGAGGTATCCACTTGCATTCCTGTCAGCTTATGACCCAGGAGGGTTCGCCTGATGGTATTGTATGCACTAGAAAAGTCGAGTGTCCTGATGCATGCTCTATCTTCCAGATAAGGAAATCCCCCAAAATGTATTCTGTTCATCTGGATGTAGCATTTTCAGTGGGAGAAACAGTACATGTGCATAATGACTCAAACTAGCATAAATGCAGAGTCCTGGCCTGACGAGATGTCATAACACAGAAGAGCTAACTCATCAGGCCAGGACTCCGCAGTCTGTCTACACCTACAGGCCAGGGCCACTCATTCAGTGATGAGGATGTATATACCCTGGACAGGGAGGAATGCTGGTTTGAGCAGAGAGTCAAGGAGGCCATTTATGTGAAAAGGGAAAGACATCTTTCACCATCTTACAATGCTCTGACTGCAGCCATTCCCCAACTCTGTAAGTAGTACTCGTGAAAATGTGCATATCAATGATCAAAGAACTGACCTCACAGCCCAATGTTCCTTCAGTGGGCTGGTTTCAGTCATCGTGCAAAGGTAGTGTTTATAAGATTGGGCAAAACCTGCAGTCAGCTGAGACTGAGGAAGTCACTTGGATGAGTAACGTTTTAACGTATTAACATGTACCTCAATGCTCCACAGCAAACTGACGGCATGTCTGTGTTTTTATTGAGGCACTCAAACTTGCTGTTGATCAGTTAATTTGGTGCACTTGATTAACAGCACCTGGTTGTTACCTAAGCTTTGAATTCCTATGGCAGCAGCTTAGTTTTGCATACACAGCTTCTGCAATTTGGCTTTTACTGTATGTCCTGATATGTAAATCCTTAGAAATGAAAGGGTGTACTTTGACCATTTTCAAGATACTGCACATGCAATGTGTTGATGAACCACTCCAACATCTTTATTTTGTGGACTGATAGTTCTTTACTGGACTTGACAAGAGAAAGAAAACTTCACATGTCTGTGTGCCATTTGTTCATTACTTGCACATTAAATAACACAGGCAACAGCAATGGGTGAAATATGAGCTTTTTATAATTGAATATTTCAAATGTTTGTAGGATTCTTTGCAAACAAACCCATAGCAAAGCCAGAGACCATCGTAGCATTTAATCCTCCTAGAGGGGAAGTTGATGTTTTTATGTCAAATTTATGTCATTTATGTCAAATCTGTTTATCATTTTAGGGCACTGTGACCACTCAGCATACAGGGAGGTGCGTGTGTGTGTGTGTGTGTGTGGGTTGGGGGTCACATTCCACAGTGATTATATCTTTCTAGCCCTCATGTAAGTGTTTCTAATATATAAAAGAGCACACCACTCTCCTCTCCATTAAGCAGAACTTGGACTGTCACATTTGTGCCAAAACGTAATTTATTGTCCCGAGAGGTCGAACTTACTCAATCCGAGCAACATGTTTACCCAATACAAATGTAATTTTAGTACATGTGTTTCTTGAGACAGTGCAGGTGATGAGTAGTGCTATTTTTAGAATGGAATGTAAACCACTGGGTCACATATTTTGCTCTCAATATGACTCAGAGTTTAATTTTATTAAACAGCACACGCAATCCTTAAATGACAAGGGACACGCCATGTGTTTCCCCCTAACACGAACGCACACACACGCACACACAGACACACACAAGGTAAATAATTGATGTGGATCACAGAAGAAAGGTTTCTTCAAGTTTATTTTATTGTTTTATTTGTTCATTTATTACTGAAAATTATTACAGTTCCTGGTATTCGAAGCAAGACATTAATCTGGTTCAGTAATACCTTTTCAAGTAATTTCAGCTGAATTGTGAGCAAATGATTATGATTTATAACATTCAAATATAGGAGGCGATAAACCTAACATTTAACACACCAAAGTAGATGCTTTGAAATGGCTTGGCCTGCATTTGTTACACATAAGCCTGCTGCAAAGCTAGATGGCAGCACAGCACTTTCATCAGCTCATCAATCCTTCTCCTTCCCTTTAAGTGAAAGCTCAGCCCCAAACTAAAAGGCCTGCTTTGCTTCAGGTGCAGATAAATATGCATAAGACATGTTAAATATGAGTAAGTTCCAAAAAGGTGTAATCAAGTGAAGGCAAATGGTACAACTCATTGTTTAGATACATACATAGAAATAAAAAAGCAAAACAAAAAAATTGACACATTTCAGATACATCAGATACTTCACTGAAGTTAAACTAAAGATGTTTAATATGTAGTTTTGTTGTTGGAAATTATAGTTGCATACATTATAAGGTAGTCTTTCATATTTTAACATATAAGGTACATATTTTATATGTTTATCTATATATAAAAATTGTAGCTAACAAGCAATTCGATACATTCAGTTCAGTTTTGTGAGGATTCTGCATTTGATAGTTTGGGGCCCAGTAATGCTGATTCCTTGAAGAAAAAGTAAAATAAAAAGGCTCCCTTGTTGCAGAATGTGTTCCTCCAAGCTTTGTGTTTCGGAGAAGATCCACATGAATTGTCTTCTGTCTCAGCTGCCAAGCTCGCTTTGGATGCTGAAGAAGAGACAGACATTCTTGTCAAGTCCCATAGGTCTGGCTTGAATTCATCAATAAATCAAACACTTGTTCAGAGACACTGAAACCTGAACCTAAGCATGTGCACACAAACGTCTCAGTTTGATTTATTTCAATCTTCCTTTCATCCAGAGTGGTTTGAGCTTCCTCCGATGGGCTGTGCAGATGTAGCAGCCAGTCTTTCGCTATATCTAGCGCCGAATCTGTGGAATAAAAGTTCTGCGTGGACTAATCTTCATCTGCAGTGCTCACATAACCCCAACAGGGACTCTCCTTTGCTTTCTCATGCCTGCCCTAGGCCACCGTGTGGGTGCTTTTGGGGTTGCTGACTCGCTGACCAGTTTCCGTGCTCCATCTATGCGTTCCTGTCTCGAGGATGAGCTGAGTGGCATCCAGAAGTGAGCGGCGGCGACGTCCAAAGCCACCCGGTCCCATCTTTGATTTAGGAGCAGTGGTGTCTGTTTGAGCGTTCTTCTTTGTCAGGCTCAATCGGTAGAACAAGTCGTGGTATATACATGTGATTAGGAGGCAACCAGACTGACTTGACGTTGACCTCCTGGACCTTATATTTGGGCCAAAGCTGGAAAAAAGGGGAAGATTTACTGCTTTAGAGGTGCTGTTAAGTCTAGCTTGGCAACACATAATATGTTCACAGTGTGTAAAATCCAAAATGTTTCATATCTAGATTTTTGCATGTTTTATCCAGTAGAGAATGGATCATTTTCAGACTTCATTTGTAGCGTCTTGAACAAAAATAGATGCTTCAAAATTCTGAATTTTAACACTTTTAAAATTTGAACACCTCTCATAAATGACAGCCATGGGGGTATTCTAAGTAGGAAAATAACTAGGAGCACACTGAATGACTATGTGACTCTAGGTCACCAATCCAATGTTTCTTGTTACCTTGATGGGGTTGGTAGAGTTTTGGCAAGCCTGTCCTGCTGCGGTCCACCAAAATGTTGGTCATCGCCTGTCACTAAGCGACTGCGCAAGTCTCTCTTCATATGGCTCTGCAGCCATACTCTAGACCTGCCACAAAGATCAAACAGGTAGTTAACCACAAAACTTCAACTCTGTCACATTATCACTGATGTTAAGTGATATATATATAGCACTTTTCTACTCTACTCAACCACTCAAAGCACTTTATACAATCTAAATATGTTCATACACACGTACATGTAGTGAGTAAAAGGAAATTGCAATGAATAAATGTCAAAGACATTCAGAGACAGTGTCCACTGAAGACACTACAACTTTGCCCATTATGAAATGTAGTGCTGATGTAGCTATACTATATTCAAGTAAAAAAAAAAAAACATATATCTATCATTATTGGCTTAATAATCCCTTATGTCAAGAAAAAACTAAAATTCAGAATCTACTTGGCATAAAAGTTCCTTGTGTTACCAACAGTGGGCATCTTATTCTACTAGATGAATGTAGAATGAACACAATGTTCTGAGAGCTTACCTTTTTCTCAGGCTGGCGTTGGTCTCTCCTGTGGCCCCTTTTACCAATGGCAGGACTGTGGTGAAAACACAGCAGCAGATGATGGTGTGCAGAGATAATCTCATGTTGGCTGGGAGCTGCCAATGGTAAACAGACAGAAATGGCACTGAAGCGGTCATGCCTTATCTATTACCACAACATCTGAACGATGAAGCTCTTTTAGACACATTATTGCAGTAACATGTGGAGTTTTCTGCACAGAACAGCATAAATAAATAAAATATTTTCTTCCAGTGATTCAGAATTTTTTCACCAATTTTGCAGAATTTAAATTCTTTACAAAACTTACTCAAATAGAAATCAGCGACAAATTCACTTACCTCTGGCTCTAGTTTGTGTTGTGATGTACAAAATTAATGGTGCACATCCAAGTTTGTTCTTTACTACTTTAGCTGTGTGGTTTTTTTTTGTTGTTGTTGTTTTTGGTGAAAGCTGTAAAGACTTTACCATGAGTTGAAGTCTGAAGTTTATGCTGCTAACATGAGAGGCTTTATAGTAGAAGGGAGGGAGTTGCACCTGAATGCCATACCCAGTGGGAGGGACTGTGGGACAGTTCATGTCAACCCCATCCACCCCACATGTACAGTCAGTCAGACCAAAAACACGTAGATAGAGACTATAATCGACACAGCAGTCCGCAAATAGCGTGACTAATAGATACTTACATAATTCTGATTTATTACTCCACCCCCCACTTCTCTCTTTGAGAAAGTGTTGAAAGAATTTTTTGCATTTCAGGGGTTTTGCAAATTGACCTAACTACATTGCTTCTCTCTGTCAAAGGTTTGTATTTGATTGTGTAAATGGAAGACTTGTTTGCAAGTCCATTTACATATTTTTGGTCTTTTCTTTCAGCAACTGTGAAGGAATCAGTTGTTTAGAGGGGTTAACAGAGGACACTCTGTGGTCTTGCATGCTTTAAGGCAGTTATTTTGGGTTTAAATGTGTTAATAACTGAAATAAATTGAAATGTGTGTGTTGGATGACTCCGTTTGAGTGTTAGCAAGCCATCTGTTAGTTTTAAATAGCTGAAAAAAGCTAACCATGTGTAAATTAGCGCTGTGCTGTTATGGCAACCGCATGCAGTGTGGCAATTTAGGAAAGAAGAGTGTGCTTTTGTGCACTTCCAAGTGATCTCTTAAATCGTTCAAAGTGCTGCTCTCAATCACTGGTAGCTGCTTGCAGGCATCCTAATTAACGAAGTGTATAAAGGTTAAACATGTTTTTCGATCTCTGTCCGCTACAGCTAACGTTTTCAGATATTTAAGAGGCCGATCTTTGCATCAAAACTGCAAATTACCAAAATAAAGAAAAAAAAAACTTGGTTAGGCCTCCAGATTGGGGATGTAGCTGCCAGGCATGTACTCTATGTTGAATGATCAGAAACCATAAAATGCTTCATTAATTAGCGGTGCAATGTGAAAAAATGATACGAGCTAACGGCTAAGGTTAGCTATTAAATTTATTATTTAATTTACTACAATATTAAACTTAAAATCAGCTCGACTTGACTCGATGTTACATATCACAACCCACACCATGCTTCTATGGATTTGATCTATTTCTGATTGCAGTGCATTTCTACAACACGCACTATTTTTAACACAAGCCAAAGTCCAGGAAAAGGGAGTTCACTCCCTTCCACAGAAAATACTGCCCGTAAACTGCCTTACACGTCTTTTTGGCAGCCTGTCCTTTTCTTCCATGTAAAACATTTGAGTAATGATCTCTTTAGTGGCTAGTTTGGAGCATCCTTAAAAAAAAGAATGAGTAACTGCCTCACAGTGCGCCAATTTTACATCCTTGAAAGAACCGATTCTGTTAACTCAACTATAAATGCCTTCGCCACAAGCAAAGTAGGCCAGATGTTCAGTTGTTTGATGGGCCTTTATGTCCCCACAGTAATTTTTTTTTAAAAAGTACAGTGCGTGGCTAATGGCACTGTAGGTTTTGGTGGTGTGCTCCCAGGCTGGAGAAACGCGATGTTAAAAACTGTGGAAATGTCAAGATTTGAAGCCAATAAACACGGACTGTGTGTAGATTACTGTTTATTTTCTCTCTAAGCTGAGCTGCCTTTTTGTTGGCACACCCTGATGGTGCAAATACTTAAATAAATGATCACAATACAAGTAGTATTGAAAATTGTAAAGCCAATGCATGAACGCATGCATCTGTCTTTCTTCTGGGTCCAATTGTGGTTCCGACTATGTGTTGTATGTACACAGGCTTATTACCCGCAGAAACTGAAACTGCACCTCCTGTGGTCGTGGCAACAACAGGCTTAAAAAGAAGGTGTGGTAAAATGAATCATCTGTGCTGTGTTCTAGAGGCCTTGTTCCTGTATCCCCCATAGAAGTTTATCGTCTTTGCTGTTGCTTGTGTTTCAACAGCTGCATATATTGTGCTAACCTGAAACTTGCTGTTAAGAGCAATGGGTGTAGAAGTTTTCTTGTTTCTAAATACAACATGTAAAGATCAAGCCTAAGATTATTATATCTAGGGTAGGCGTACAGTATCTTATTTTTCTTTTCTACTTATTTTTAAAACCCATATACAGTATGTGAGGATTTTACAAATAAACTGACATTAGTGTGGAAGGACAGATGTTCTAATAAATGGGACAGCAAATAATGGTAAGAGAATGTTATTCCAACTCCAGCTCTTACACTAACTCCTGTGGGGCCAAAGTTGATTTTGTTCTTCTGGATGTAACGTTTTCAGTGGGAGAAACGTTTCGTCGCTCATCCAAGTGACTTAGTGGAGACTGAAGAAGTCAGTTGGATGAGTGACAAAACATTTCTTCCACTGAAAATGCCTCGTCCAGAATCAACTTTTGGGGATTTACAAAAAAAAAAGGTACAATTCTAAAAATGAAAGTGTCAGGGGAGCTTTCCACTGGAGTAGACAGTTTGTGCTTCATAGCTATCTACCAAACAGTTTGCACCGGATCTCAAAATAAATGCTGCGTTTAAATTTTTCCCACAGCAGTTTATAATATATGTTTTTGGTGAAACGCTGCCCTTTAGTGGTGAATTTTATTTAGTTGAAATTTGCATTGGGTAATTGCAAAAAGTACCTTTTTATAGAGAAATTTAGGAGATATAATTTCTAAATTCCCTAGTTTAATATAATACTGCAATACTACCCTACTAAAAGCTATAGCACAGTACTAAACAAATATTCAACAGTGACTCTGTTTAATAAACTATGACAAACAAGCTTCTTTTAAAAGCAGTGAAGACATTTTCTATTTTCTCTGCGTCTTTTGATGAACTGTATTAGTAGTAGTAGATTAAAAGTTCTTCCCAGTTTGTTCATAATATCTTGCCTTCAACATGTATTGACCTGCAAGCAGCTGATGTAACTTTTTAGAAGCTTAGTACCGCTGTCAGGTGTCAGCTTTGTGGTCTATCGGAGTTTAGATGCCAAGAATACATGTACACTGTGGTGTCATGGCAACGCCACTGCAGCTTTCATGGGCCAAAAGATGAGTCAGTGATCTGTTTCAACGTGATCCCTTCCCGTTCTTAAATTAGTTGTACTTTATTTGCTTTGCAAGCTGTTGGCGCATTTCCTGCTGCAGAATTTCCAAAACAAAGTGTACTAATCCAAATCAGTTTGTTGTTGTTGTTGTTGTTCATTAATACATTTTGACAAGTTCAAAGACAGTGTAGTGTTTGGTTTGGAGACGGGTGAATCTGATATACTTCCACAGCCAAGGGTCAGTAGAACACAGTGTGAGCTCACTTTTGGCAGACATCCATTATGTGATATTCATGGTCTATTCATAGTTACTTATTTCACTCTTTTTTTATTACTACTGAGATAAAAGGGCAGGCACTGTAGGAATTTTATTAACTCTTTATTTGCTCTGGTATGCAATAGCCTTCTTCCTGGAATTGTGCTTTCCTAAATGTGGGGCCCTTACATTCCTTCTTGTTCCTTTCCAACAAACAGAAAGTTATTATATGAGGGTTTTTTTCTGTTTGGAAAACAGACACACAGATTACACAGATTACAATCAATCAATCAGTTATAGATACTTTCAACTTGTTATGTGTCTAAAACACACCTGTCCACAAATCCATATCTTCCATTTCATTTTTTGTTTTGTTTTTTCAGTAGCATTTAATGACTTATTTTTCCAGTTTTTTGTCTGCCTAGCCAATAAAGCAAGAAAAAAAAACCAAGCTACATTAATGGATAATGTAGCTTGGTTCATTTCAAATCACCTCACCTGGCACTTTGTTATGTATCCCTGTTCAACTTTTAGTTAACATGAGTATTGATTTAGGTCGCTCCTAAAGTGACGGGTTGGTCTGAGTGTTACTGAATCTACTGGGATTTTCCCCACATAAGCATCTATAAGGTTTATAGAAAACGGCCTGGAAGAAGAGAAAATATGATGCCAGAGATGAGATGAGAGTGTTCAGAGGGCCACGACCGGGTGAAATTAACCCAAACAATCAATCATTACAAACAAAATATGCAGAAGAGCACCTCTTCTCTTAAATTAGACGATGGGCTACAGCAGCAGAAGACCAACCCTTTCAGCTAAGAACAGGAAACTGAGGCCATCTTTCACACAAACACAATGAAATTGGACAACAAATATTTGGAACAACAATGGCTGGTTGGATATGTTTCAGTTTCTGCTGCAACATTGAGATGGCAGAGTCATGCTATGACATAAACAACTTGAATGCATGAATCCATCCTGCCTGGTGGTGTGGGATATATTGTATTGACACACTTTGGGCACCAACTGAGCACCATTTAAATACCACAGCTTATTGAGTATTTGTACTGACTGTGTTCATCTTTATGACAGCGTGCTTCCAGCAGGATAATGGACCATGTCACAAAGATCAAATCATCACAAACTGGTTTCTTAAACATGACAATGAGTTCACTGCACTCAAATGGCCTCCACAGTTACCAGATCTCAATCCAACAGAGCACCTTTTACAGGAAATTCATGTATTTATCTATCTGCTTAGCACTTATTTTTATGTTTATTTAAGTGTTGTCTTACAGTATGTTTTGCACTAAGTACTGCAGCAATTTCCTAATGTTGTAAACCTGCTCAACATTTGGCAAAAAAAAAAAAAAAACCCTTTCTGATTCTGATTCTGATTCTGAATGTGGAGCAAAATCTGTTAGGATGGTTAAAAAATGAAGTCAGGTTCTGAAGGCCAAAGAACTCATTCCCAGTATGACGTACCAAATAAAACAGCTGGTCATTTAAATGTTACATAATATTCATTCCAGATTGGGAACTTTTGTTCAGCATGTTGCTTGATGTCAAACTCAGTTACACCAAAAGGAAACAGGGATCACATTAAACTCACAATCTAGACTTTTTGCTTTAATTCAGAAAAATAAAAGAAAATTCTGGTTTATATTCCTTTTTCCCCGACACAGCCTTCTTGCATACAGATTGGTCCATTTGATGGAGTCACCAGTTTAATCCATTTTCATCATGTTAGATTTCATTTCCTAAATGTTGCAAATAAAAACAAAAGCAGAAAAGCAGCAAAATGTAAGCATACTTTTACAGATAAAACACATTTTAAAAGTTGAAGGTTTTACCTTGAAGAAGAGGTCAGCAGTCCAACATGACATGATGTTTAGGATCCCCAAATATTATTTCCCATATGCCTACACGCTCTCAATACAAACAATGACAGGAAGAAACATCATTTTAAATAGTTCTGTGTAGCATTATTATCCCCGATCAATCTACTGACAGTAAAGGAGAGGTCAGAGGTCACGTGTGACATTTTAAACCTTTAAATGGGACTTTCTGTTGATAATGCACACCGCATGTAAGAAGTAAGAATCGTAGTTTCTAAGTTATAAGGTTTTGTGTCTTGAAGACCTTGGTGGATCTAAGCTAAATTTTATTCCAATGTTAACACGAATCAACATACACCGCTACAAAATTTAAAGCTTGAGCGATCGTGTTTACGGGTCGCTCATTTTACCTCCTGCATCAGTGGTCATTTAGTTGTATTTAGATGTATCCCACAACACCCTACACCTAAATTAGCTTTTTTCCCTCGTCAGGGATCCATTTGGAGACTCCTAAAATTCCAATGGGTGGGATGTAGGATGGAAAGTGGGCTTTGAGAGCCAGAAACTTCAGCAGCTGGCAGAGTCTTGACTGATATTTATTAACAACGCTGTCAACCGCGCAGATAAATTTTACATTTGCACCATTGGCCAATAAATATCTTACTTCTTAGTCTTGTAAACATTTATAGAAATCTCACACAACATTGTGTTGTCAGCGCGGGCGTCGTGCTTCTGCTTGATTTCAAAACAGCTGTTGCTCGTGCTAACAACCTCTGACATGCATGCTTTTGTAACAAGCTGGCATTAACGAACCAAATTATGATCAAATATTCAGATAAAATATTTCACAGATTCACACCTGTTAGTTGCCTGACACACGCGGTATCAAAACAACCACCACCGAGCAACATTTGAGCGTTTTAATATCGTCTCTGACTCTGCAGGTGCTGTTTTCTTGTGAAGATTTGAAGACTGAACCTTTCCAACTCTCAGCTGCTTTTCTTCCCTCCTTGAATAATGTTGTGAAATTTGCAGCTTTTTTTTTAACATAGCTATATTTCTAGGACAGAGTATTAAGGCCATTCTTGGTAAAAGAAAAGAAAAAAACATTTCTGGCAATATTTAAAGGGGGTGGGTGGGGGTTGTTGTTTATTTACCAGCTTTGCTAACATGTGCACTGGTGGAGTCTATTGTGGAGCCATATTGTTATTGTTTCTTTTTCTTTCTTTCTTTTGCTACTGCTACTTTCAGCTTTATGAACTCAAACAATATTCATGAACTTGTCCTGTTTTTCTGTAAACGTCTCAGTTTAATGCCAGAGACGCTTGTTTTGTTCAACAATAGGCATCCCCTCATCCCTGCTAGGTTAAAAAAAAAAAAGAGAAAAGTTCTTTTACCTTGAACATTTCTTGTCTGTTGTTATTAAACTCAGATATATTTTCACTCAGACACAGTTTAACTCTGAGTAGACACAGCAGAGTTGAAGGTGTCACCGCAGCATAAGCTGTGCCTTTAAAGGTACAGTCAGTCATTTTGGGGCTTATTGAACAGAAAAAAACGAATTTTGTAATTGTGTTTTCCAACAAATTGATGGACATCCCAGTTCCATCTAACTGAATTTTTTTGTCTGTGGCTCACCTCAGTCTAACATCATCAGTCATCATGACTCATACACTTAATCCGAATTCTTTCACAAAGTTTTAGTTGTTAGTCCTGCAGCGTCCACCGTAGCTATGTACTTGACATGGGAGGGTTAAGAAAACAAAATTCAGTTGACTGCATCTGCAACTTACTGACATCTAGTGGTGAGATTTTAGCAACTGTAATTTTAAGTTGTGTCAGTCTTGAGTTAGAATTCCTTGAACATGTTTCAACTCCTTAACCAACTTTTCCTTAGAGTGTGTGTGTGTGTGTGTGTGTGTGTGTGTGTGTGTGTGTGTGTGTGTGTGTGTGTGTGTGTGTGTGTGTGTGTCCCATCCACTGTTAAGTACTGCTGGTCAAAACCAGGACTACCTCACAAGCTTTACCATTTCAGAAATACTCAAACTAACACTGAGTATACCACATGTACCAGTGTGCTGGTTATTATTTCATAAATGAAATCAGTGTTTCACATATCTTAACAACAGAATAGAAAGGAAGAAAAGAGACCACAGATTTATCTAAAGAGTCATGTCTGCTGTTTGCAATTTCACTTATAAAAATTTATTGGACTTGTTTTGCTTCATTTCCGCAAACAGTGACAGGAAAACAGGTGAGGCAAACCTAATCACAGCTGTTTCTCCTGAGGACAAATGAATTTGTGCCTTCAGTTTGTGAAAGGGTATGTCCACATTTTTAAAGCTTCAGATCTCTGCTCTAACTGGTAGCACCAAAAAAAAAACCAGTAACCACCCATAACCAAACACTATATCACACATCCTGTATTTAACCTTTGTGAACAAGCTTAAGAGGATGATATTTATTGGTTTGGTTTATGTTTAATTTCTTTTTTTTTTATTATGATACAACATGTTTTATTTTCCACATTGGCCTGACAGAAGAATGACCTATTCTTCCGTACAGGGCCACTTATACCAAAATAATAGTAATATAAATAACACAGGGGTATCCTGCCAGAATCTTAAAATATTCTGTGATACTGATTTATGGTCTTGCTTCCCTGCACTGGCTCAAACCCAGTCACCTGGCCTTAACAGCTTGACTCTCAGGCGAGCCCATTCCTCTCATATCCAACACACTAAATATTGGGTCCAGATTAACTTCACGTTCTGTCATCATAAGATCATCAGTTACTCAGAACATCCGTGCATCTGTGAGTGGTCATGCTGCTGTGGTTCACTGGTGTGTACTCCTTGCTGCCTTGTTTATCCTGTTTATTTTTGCACTAAGGCAACAAGTGGAGAAAATGTAGATCGCATTTCCAAGATGTTTCGGGGCTTTATTCCACGTTGTCTTCTCCAATTCTGAGAGATCCCACAAGTGGCCCAAAAATGTGTTCTGAAAATAGCATGTTTACTATAGTAATTCTTCCGAAGCTAATCGTGTAATTGGAAATGATCTTTCCTGCTTCATCGCATTCTGCCATCGTGAGTCATCGCTGTCACGCCAGCGTTGCATGCAGGAAGCGAGCATCACCCGACGCTGAATCCATAAGGGATCAAAACAGCAAATCTTGCCAGCATCGCTGACCATCACTCACGCTGGGTGATGCAGCCTATTTGAAATGTGAACCTGGCACTCCAGCGAGCTAAGCGATTGTATAACACCTCATTAGAACTGGGGAGTTAATCTGTAGTTTTGGAACCAAAGGATTACTGTCATATTGTCCTCATTACAACTTTATAGTTTAAGACATGTTTCATGACTTTCAAATGAAGTGGAGAGAAGGATTGTGTAACGTGTGGATTTCATTTGGACTTTTATTTTTTCTAGACGTGTTCTTTCGAGCACTACCTCACCTCTGTTGTTTCATTGCCTGTGACGGTTGTTACACGCATGGAATACATAACATTTATGGCTTCATTTCTCTTTTTGTCATTCAGGCTTTATTATCAGTTACATAAATGTTCCTAATGGGTTCATTCAGGCATGGCCAGATCATTCTTATGTTCATTAAATGCCAGGCGCACAACCAGGAAGTTCTGTCCATAATTTATAACGTTATGATGTGAAATTCATGAGTTTGTGGAATGTTTGTGCTTTTCACTGAAAAAACTATAAAATATTTTGGCATCTGGGCAAGAAACTGAACCCCTTAAACACCCCCAGTGTATCATCAGCGTGAGTGTGTGTGAGGTGAAGAAAGGCTGTGACTAGATGAAAAGTGTAAGTGGCTGAAAGTGGCTTGCAGTGGTAAGCACTTTGGAAGGATGAGAAAATGCTGTTCATTTACCTTTTATTTGAATTATTCCTAATTATAATAATGTGATTGTATTTTTGCACAGAATCACATAAAACTGTCTTTTGATTGCTAATTTCTCACAGGTTACAACATAAATAGGATATTTATATAACATAGGATATTTAGTGGAGGAACGATTGTGAGTAGGTGTTTTTTTTAACGCATAGTTTCTGATAATTAATAATAATATGACACATTTTTATTTTCTTCCCAAAAAAGAACTTATTCGGGAACATAGTGCATGTACTGAAAATCTTAGAAGGTTATAACCTGTTATTGCAATGTGCATAACAAAGCTATAATCAAATTCATCAACTATACTCAAAAAGTACATTAAAAAAAGACTTTGAAGGAGAGGTCAGAGGTCAAATGTGAAATTTGATATTTTATACCCATATTTGATGTTTTAAATCTTTATGCAGTACTTTATATATGTCGACTATACAAACCACAGTTGTAAGAATCATAGTTAAAAGGCTGTTTGTCATTTTTCAGCCAATAAATGATTCGGTTGACTTTAAAGACCTTGGTGGATGTAAAGCAAATTATAATGGACTGTTAACATGACCCCACTCTACACCCCTACAACGTTTTTTTAAAATTCATTCAAAACCTTTTGAGCTATGGTGTTTACAGATTGACAAAGTGACACACATTCATGCAAATACTACAAAAAACACAACCTCCTCGGTGGAGGTAATAATATTCATACATTTTGCTTACATAAGTTTAATCCTTTTCTATGTAGTTAACTATCTGCACACTAAATTAAATTATTTTTGGATTATACCTGAACCCAAAAAGTACCCTTCTCCTTCTAAGCTGAACCCTTCTTCTCTTTATTCTTTCATCCTGGTGGCTGTGAACGACTGGGCAAAGCACTCATCAGGCCAGCACAAGCAACACACTGGACCCTTGTGTAGTGCAGGGTGGTGCTCAATCAGCAGCATTGTCATCGTGGATGAGCATCGCCACAGCCTTATGCAAATACACAACACTGACTTGTTCTGCATGACTCGAGCTTTTACCTGTGAGCTATGCAAGCTGAAACTGGTGGCCATTATATTCAGTAGCTGAGCTGACTTTTCTACATTTTATCCAGAACAAAGTAGTTCATTATATTTTTCTGGATGACCTCTGAATAAATGAGCCATCGTTGAAATAAACACAACTCAGTGGCTTTTAAAAAAAACGTTTGTATGTTAAGATTTTGTACCTTCACATCACCGTACACTGTCAATTTCAAAAATGTAAAACCTACTTTTTCCTCAACTAGCTTCGATGTAGTTGAACAGCATTCAATGTCAAGTAACTGTTACACATTCAAAGCAGCTTCCTCATCATTGCTCATTAAAAATGTACACAAACATGGCATCTTTTTTGAGAGGAGGTCACATTTACTCAAACGTTTGTTCAACATAAACTGCCAGTGAGGATGCTGGAGGCAGAGCTCCACATTCAAAGCCTGAGAAGTTAAGATTAAGTGCCATGCTCTCCTGTTGTGGTTTCTTTTTTTCTTTTTGGGTGTGAGGACAAAGCAGCTTCTGTTCCTCTCCAGTCTGAAATAGCAGCCCTATGTTTACCTTCATGACCCTGGAGGAAGGGTGTGTCATCAATAAAGAAATGCTGACAGTACTGTGCAGGTAACCCCACCCCCGACGCGCACACATGCACGACTTTCACCTGGTAAAGGAGAGCTCTGCTGACTCGTTGACTTCTTTTCTTCGAGCCTGCTGCTCTTGGATATTTTTAGCATGATTTCATAAAGCTGTAATTAAGTCGGATGCTGGTAAACAATGCTTTGGTTGGAGGCCAACTCCAAACTTGGCTTAGTCATAAAAAGTCAGACGGTTTCAACGGAAAAAAGAAATAACTTCATGTGCTGGAACGAGTGCAGTGCAGTCCATGGGGGTTGTAGGTTTTTTCTTAACAGGAACACTTGTGTTTTATATTTGCGCCTTGCCACACATTCTTTTGTGTTCATGGGGGAGGAAGAAGATGAGATGCTGACTTTTGAAGTCTTGCGGTCTTGTCACGTAAAGCATTCCTCATCGATGGAGTTGGACCACTCAGCCGAGCAGTCACTTCTCACTGCTTCCCTGTTATAGTTTTCCTCTGACTGAGTTGAATTAAAACTTTGCCTGTGCGTGCGTGCATTGGTGTTTTTTCTTCTTCTTATCTGTAGCACATTTAGGTACAATTGCATGCTTGCTGCATTTGTGTCCTCCGTGTTTGCAGGCAGGAAGTACATGCATTTGAGTGCTGGTATTCGTGTCAGGTGTGCAGCTTAAACACCTGTATTCATCTGTATGTCCATTTGCATAATATTTACAGGAGGCAAGATGACTGGTTCATGAACTCTTGCATGTATTACGAGTAACTTTTGACCTATGTTGGTAAAAACACAAATTTAAGGTCAGAGTGGCACAAGGCTCACCTTTAGCTTGGCTCTTTGCATTGCCAGGAGATATTTTTATCTAGTATGAACAATTGAGAAAGATGGGCTTGAGTTGTCCTCTGCGGCCTCGGGTTTGGCCTTCCTGTGGGTGCAGAGTCAACCTCAGTCTGATGCTCTGATTGGAGCCAGATCCTTTGTCCCAGATTCCGAATCCTCGCATCCTTGAACCTCACGAAACCTAAACGTCCCACATTACACAAATCCAACTGAAATCTATTGTGAAATATCAGGAGGGCGATGCGGCGGGATAAAAAACACGCTGTTGGAAAAGAAAGTTGACATGCAGGTGAAATGAGGTCGAAGGTGAAGTCTCAAAGGGAGGCAAAGACAGCCTTTTAATAGTAATAGTTATTGTAGTTGTTGTGAAGTGGAATGCTGCTGTTAATTCCTCACTCTTCTGGACCCACTTTTGGTGTTTTTCATTTTTATGAGGCAGGGGAAGACATCTGCTTGCATAGTCAACCCTTACAGGAATTCTCTGGGGACCTTTTAATCATCCGTTCGAGATCTACAATGTGAAGATGCTGCGATATGCTATTTTTGTCTACTCTCTCACCAGATGCTTTCCTGAACTCTTAATACTCTCACATCACACCCCTGGGGTCCATGAAAAGTCACATGCGATACTGTGATAGAAAGTGAATGTTCTGCAGACATTTTATTTTACAGTCCCAACAGCACGCTTCTGCTCCGCAAACCTCCGCAGGCTCCAGGGGGTTTGCGAGAGCCCCATTTGCTGTAAATGCCCAGAATTCCTAAAACCTTCAAATGCTGTATATTTTGAATTCCTCAGACATTTCAGACACTCGGATGTTCTCATACTCAAGAGGGCAATGAGACCTGTTAACCACTTTACCCTACACCCCTTCATACACAGACATATTTACACACACGCTCATGTACACCCCCTGCGATGGATTCCAGATCTGGAATTTAATGCATTTCTGTTTCGCATCACCTCCCAGGAATGCGGCACACGTGCCACAAGCCTCATAACCCCAAGCTGATGAATGTGAGGATGTTTAAAAGGAAAGGATGATGATGGGATACAGACGTTTCTGGGGGTGGGGGTGCATCCGGTGCAGTATTTGACGTTATTGACAGGCCATGTTGTTGCAGAAAAGCAATGTTAGTGCAGCTGTGGTACGTGCCGAGCACATCTGGACCACAGATTTGGGAACGCATTTTGTGTGTTTGTTTGGTCTGCCCCGTCTCACTCAAATTAACGACTATTGCACGATACGGAGAGAGGATGGAGCGAATTAACTTAGCAGGGGATCATACGGGGAGAAGCTGGGGGAGTGTGTGGGGGCGGGGGTGATCTAAAAGTGGAGACTTTACAATCTAGTCTGTTTTGAACAGTCACATTCCTCTGAATCATATTAGACACTCTAGGTTGATTGCAACAGAGGAAAAAATTAGTGAGCTGCAGACTAACTACAGATCAAGGTTGCGGTCAAGTAGAAAATTTTGCTTATTATTGCCGGCAAGCAGACATTTCCAGGTCACGTCACTCAGTTAGGAACCTAGAAAGCACAGTAATACTAAGGAAAGATACTTCAGAGTGTCCTCCAATACTTCCTTTAAAACAGGATACGCTGGACCATCCTTTAATAAAGGAAAGGAAAGGTTGAAAATGGTGCCGGTTTGATCCCTGGGCTCTCTGTCCTGGTCGTTGTGTCCTTGGGCAAGACACTTTACCCTACCGCCTACTGGTGTTGGCCAGAGGGGCCAATGGCGCGATATGGCAGCCTCGCTTCTGTCAGTCTGCCCCAGGGCAGCTGTGGCTACAACCGTAGCTGCCTCCACCAGTGTGTGAATGCGAGAGTGAATGAATAGTGGTATTGTTAAGCGCTTTGGGTGCCTTGAAAAGCGCTATATAAATCCTATCCATTATTATATGATACAATTACCATGTCGGTCTAATCTGTTCTGTCATGTTTGGTTTAAATAAATCTGTAATTTCAAGATATTCAAAATTTAACTTCAGCACAGCATAATACAGCATACATGGAATTATGTGTAATTCTGATTGAGGATGTTTGTAGTGCAGCTTTAAAGATTTAAAGTAAGCTTTTAAATATAGGCTGCGTGTATTCTTAACAGACCATAATTCATGGTGGTTTAACTTTGCTGCTTTAAAATTTCAGCGATCTAGAAGAAAACGTTTAAATAGGGCAGACGGCCGAAATTTGAACTCAGCTTTACCTGTGCCGCTGTGAATGAGTGAACTGCCGCATAAACACTGTGCGATGCTTGTTTATTGACTCTTTCCCGTGCTCCATTTCAAGCCATTCATTGCTCCCGTTGCTGCGTGAGATGAAGATAAATGTGCACGGTCACATTCTGCTTCTGCTGGACTAAGATGTTCTTTATTTACCCACTGCTATGTTGAATCGTTGTGTCAGAGTCTTAAATAATGATGCCTTATTTTCCATTCACAAAGCATTCGTTTAACTCTGAACAAATCTGGGATTAAATCAACTCTAATCAGTTGTTTTGGAACTGGAACATTTGAAAGTTTTGCTTTTTGTTTGGTTTTTTTAAACTTCCTGGAACAAACCCAGAGAAACTCGAAGAATGTCAGATGTACTTTCAGATTCCTTTCTGGTACACTGAAACGATTAATCCGAAAAGATACATTTAAAATAATACAAATAAATTTCCATAATTCTTGCTGTTCTTGTCTTGCATCTGGTTTTTCCAAATATTATCATCGTCTTTATATTTGGCTCATATTTGACTAATGTTATCTCCCTGTATGCGCTGGACCTCATATTAAGTAAGTTGCTCATTACTCAATAATACAATGCGAGGATGGCAATTTAATTAATGTCATTTCTGTTACATAACTGTAGAAAAATGCAGTATCTCTGATCTTGTCTGTATTATAACAACCAGACAGGAGACATGAGACAGTGATGAGCTTTATTTTTTTATAAAACTAAAGGTTTAGACAGTGAAGTCACAGAAATGAAGTCAACATTTGTCACTATCCTGTCCCCAGATGAGCTCCAGTTAACATTTTACCGTTTTGCTGCTTTATAAACTCACAGCACACATTTTATGACACTGTAGCGCCCTCTAGTGATCACTCAAGGTTAAAACCGTTATTACTTTATAAACTGGCTAATAGGGTAGAATAGAATAGAATTCAACTTTATTGTCATTGCACATGCACAGGTACAGGGCAACGAAATGCAGTTTGCATCCATCCAGAAGTGCTTTAGTGATATAGATATATTACAATATATATTAGCAACAATATAGATATGCAAGTATGTTACAGAAATGGGTCTATTATGGTATGTTATAATGTACACGGTATGAAGTATGTTATGAATATTCTATAAGTATGTACAGGCTGAGGAAATATGTGCAAATATAACCTGAATTTGGATATTTCATATTTGAATTTGTTTTAATATTTAATTTGAATCGCTCAAATGTCTTTTTTCCCACAACATTTCTTAATGCACAAACAAACTGGAAGTCAGCTGACCTCTTTCATACACAGATTCCTTTCTGACTGGCCAGAGAGAGATGTGTCAAAGTAAACCAAAGTTTAATGGAAAAAATGTGAATCTGGAGTTTGAGAGATAAAAGTAAGAGTAGGAGGATTGAGACTTTTTTTTTTTTTTTTTTAAATTGAGCTATATATTTATTTATTTTACCTGTTTAAGTCATTTTGTTATAGTCTTTCATGTTTAGATGCTCCCACTTCTCACCTTAGGATAAATAGCACATTACCTTATTTAAATGCCTTTAGGTCAAATATCTGTCCGTCTAATGTTACCTGTAGATTAGCAGATACACCTCGTCTGCCTTGCTGAGAGCAAGAGCCCCATCCCCGAATTCGATAAGTGGAAGAAGCTTGTTAAATGGATCGTTGTAACTCTTCTATGGTGTTAGAAAAAAAAAGTCAGTTATTCAAGATGTGATTTATTATATGGTTCAGTTTCGAGCTTTTTACATATATATATTAAAAAAAAAAAAAAAAAAAAAAAAAAAAAAAAAATCACAATTTTGAATTTTTACAGTATCAAAGTCACTGGTTGTTCTAAAGTAACAAACTTTCTGCCGTTAGCATCTGTGCTGGGAGTTAGACTTCAGTAAAATAATCCTGCTAACAATATTCAGGACAAGACAGAACAAGAAATGTTCCAGAGTCACTTAGAAATCTTGATGAAACAAAGTATTGAAAACAGCTCTTTGACAATAAAACATTTAGTGAATTGTACATGATAGTTTACATTCTTTTGAAGGTAACATTGTTAAAACATAAAGTCGACTAAATATGTACAAACACTTACATTTCAATGTAAAAATGATCTTAAGGAGGCTAGTTTGTAGAGTAGTTTTTAGCAGTTTTAGTAGTTTCTGCTTCTTTAAAAGGATTAAAACAAAGAACCTAAAATACACTTTGGCTAATTCTTGTTAGACGGGTCAGACTCTGATCAAAAGTAGTGCATATCATGGACACAGTCGAGACAAACTGGAAGAAGAAAAACAGTGCAAAGCACTGGTGTGCACATTGTTTATACTCGTGGCTTAAAGGCTAGTTTCATTGTGTTTCATCCTTGTGTATTTCCTGTCACTGAGGTTATTGTGTTTTTGTGGGTCATGCTAAATTTATACTCTCCACCTCCATTGCAGAGATTCAGGAAAGAAAAAAAAAAAAATTATACCGGGGGACCATATTTGACCAAAAACAAGTTTTACATGAATAGTTTGTTCTTCCTAGAGTCAAACCAAAAACACAGATTAGCTGCCTGAAATGGCCATATTACTTTACAGTTCTCCATCCATGAAACCTGTTAAAACAGAACAGTTTTCTTTTTTGTGTTTTTAATAAAGCTGAATGTCTTAAAACCAATTTCAAATCATGTATATTGTTGGCTCAGGTCTATTTTGACTATGGTCTGCCTTTACAGACAGCAGGCACTGACCACTGTTAACTTCTAAGTACTCCACTCTTTATTAACTTTGTATAAAGGTAACTAGTAAGGTTCCCATTGGTCCTACAGCTCAAAGTCACCTTCCACAATCATCGTACAGATGCCGGATGTGTTACACATGAACACAAAATGGAAAACTAAGTTATGGTTATGGTCAGTTCGAGAAACAATAATGTAGATATTGATAAAAAATGAAATCACAAGGATCCTGCCGATTCTTACAGTTTTAAATGGTTTGCAAATAACTGCAAGAAAGTTTTATAGGCAAAAACCCAACAAACCTTCTGTATACAGCAGGTAAAGTATTGAATACATCACCAATTATCTCTAAAGGTCCCATTGACATGAAATCTCCAGATGCCTGTAACAACCCATCCAAGCCAAATGACACAGTGGAAAAGTATTGAACAATTTTTTTAAATTAATTTATATAATTAATAATTAATTTATATAATTTAATAATTTATACATTTGATATTGAGTCGTTTAATACTTGGTACAAAAGCCTGTGTTGGTGACAACAGCTTCAAAATTGCTCATGTGTGATTTTGGCCCAGTCTTCCACACAAACATCAAATCCTGATTCCACACCTCTCTTCTATAAACTCTGAAATTTGGTTCTTTCCATACATTTCCAGTTGGATTCAGGTCAGATGATTGGCTGAGCCATTCTTACAGCTGTATTTTCTTTCGCTGAAACCAATCGAGAGTTTCCTTGGCTGCGTGTTTGGGAACATCATCTTGCTGAAGCGTTTCATCGTCATCATCCTGGTAGATGGCAGCTAATTTATATCAGGAATGTCTCAGTACATTTTTCAATTAATCCTTCTTTCAATAATATGAAGTGTGCCGGTGTTGTATGCTGAAAAACAGCCCCACACATGATGATCCCACCTCCAACCTTCACTGTTGGTATGGTGTTTTGGGGGTGATGTGCAGTGCCTTCTGCTGATTCCAGGTCTTTCTGTAGCTCTCCACAAGTGCTCCTTGGCTCTGGGACAACTCTGACAATTCTTTCCACTCCTCTGTCTGAAATCTTGCGGGGAGCACCTGGTTGTGGTCGGCTTATGGTGAAAAATGTTCTTTTCACCTCTGGATTATGGCCCCAACAGTGCTCAATGGAATCTTCAGTATTTTAGAAATTCTGTAACTGGTGCCATCAGCATGCTTTCCAACAATAAGGTTGTGAAGGTCTTGAGAGAGCTCATTAGTCTTACCCATCATGAGAAGTCTCTTCTGTGACACATTGGTAATGAGTCACCTTTTTATAAGCTGCTGGTTTGGACTGAACCAGCTGACATTAATTTGCACTAAGCGCCAGGATTATTTTCTAATTACTGATAGATTTCAGCTGGTGTCATGACTTTCCATTCCTTTTTGCGCCTCGCTTTCTTCATGTGTTCAATACTTTTTCCCTGTGACATTTCTCACCATTACACATAATCTGTGGATGTCTGTGGTTTGATGTGGGTTTTGCTGACATTTTGGTAAAACTGCACTCGTGTGGATCGCATGTCCGACACGTGCCTGCACTTATCTGAGAGAAACGCTTTCGGCGAGGGAGTTGCTAAGGAGGGTCAGTTACTTTAATCAGCCACTGTCCTTACTGCCATCATTTCTTTTACAATAAAATGTACACTGTAAAATCTTGCAGAGAAACTGTCAGTTTTGCACTTTGCAAGGACGGCAAAAACAATTTTGTGGTGTTACGTGGCTTTGTTGAAACATGCTTTCACATAAAGGCACGTATGTGCAGTGTATGATATTCCACTCCTATGTTGGACAGCTACAAATCTCCACAATACCGAATTCTTTGGATCCCTCTGTTCAACAACGTCTTCGTCTTTTGAGCCGTGGTCCGCGTTTGTTGTCATAGTCACTGGTTCGGTTTGGCACTACTCCCATTGTCACTGTCACGCTGTGTGTAAAAATATAAACCGAATGCCTTCTATTGATTTTGTGCTGATTATCTCTCATATTTCTACTGAGGAAAAGTTATTTTGCAATAATTATCATTTTAAATCCCGTTCCCTAAATTATGAGGTGACTTTTTCTTGTTGGTGGTTTTAGAGATAATCAATGGTGGCCAACACTAACATAGAGCCAAGTTTATCAGTTCTAACTGTGCTTCCTACAGGGTAACGTGAGATTTATTGATTAGTTAATGCCACCTTATTATAAAATGCCTTTTCATCCCGGCAAAGATACGCTTCATCAGAGACGTTCCAGTACATCCCAGCAGGCCTGTCTCATCTTTCCCTTGTTAGTTAAACATGTTTAAGGTTATGATAATGGTTTACAACAGCTTTACTGAGCTTAAGTTGCCTGGTTCTTCGTCTCCTGCCATTGTTTCTCCCTCAGACTGAGCTCTGCTTCAGAAAAGGCTGCAGGGCCCCAGTTTGTGATATTCTGCTGCCCCTTGGCACCTGAGCAAGAAACAGAAACAGAAAAAACATTGTTGCATGGCAAATACACACACACACACACAGCAAAACTGTTTATAGCGTAAACCACACAGCATATCATCACAAATTCGCCAACAGTAAAGCGCAGCAATGGAGCAGTGATGATTTGAGCTTAATTTGCACCCACAGGACCCAGGCTCCATGCAGTCACTGAGTCTCCTCTGTGCACCAAAGTATTCTGGAGTAAATTTTTGAGGCCATCTAATAAACATCTTAGGTTTGACCCCCCCCCAAAAAAAAGTCTTAAAAAAAAGAGACCACAACAGCTGATCCTCAGCTAAAAATCTGAGGATTTATTGTATGTGTAACTGCCATTTTTCTTCAAATTAAGCTAGCATTGCAAAAAAGTTGCAGGACTCTAGATGATAGCCTCTGTCTGATTAGCAGCTACAGAGTAGACCACAGAGGAAATGTTTACCAAACCCACAGAGTTCTCCCTTTCTCTCTTATCTACACTCTGTCCCTGCAGAGTGTAGCCTTCTACTTTCATGCCTTCCTCTACTGGCATGTGATTTAATGCCCTTCGAGGAGGTGGCGCTGTACAACATCACGCTCACTGGAGTCATTGCTGTAAATCAGCGAGCAAAACCATTACTCGACACACACAACTACGACCAGCTGTGCTGCCAACTATTGCAACAACCAAACCACATGCATGGTTCCAGGTACCGTTTATCTCAGTCTTGACTAATGACAGGACTGCTGTGCGTCCCGTTGTCTCCGTGTCTGCACCATTGCAGACACGGAGAGAGACACCGAGAGTGTACTGACAACTTCTATGATTATAACCAGGGGTGCACATAAATGGTCCGCAGGTGCGCATTCGCTGTCAAATTAAAAGACGCGCACCAGATAAGAAGTTGCGACGCGCGTTTGCGTCCATATAAAAAGCACTGTTTTTGTCCGCTAGAGTGGGATTTTCAGGGCACATTCCGCACCACATCTCTGTGCGTTCATCATTTGTTTGAAGCCAGCTCACCTCCTGCAACCACTTTCCGAGAATACGTGCTTCTTTTGCGGTTCGGACTCCTTCTGATCTTTCTTTGGAGGTGGAGGAACATCACAGTAATTGCTTAAAGGAGCTTCTTCGACATCTTTAAGAGTTCTAAACAAATGTCTGTCCTCCTCCAGAAAATCTTATGTACGCAAACGCGCGTTGCAACTTCTTATCTGGTGCACGTCTTTTATTTTGACAGCGAATGCGCACCTGCGGACCACTTATGTGCACCCCTGATTATAACCAGCTGCAATTGACTGCACAGTTTATAACATATCATAGGTCAGTTTTTACATGAAATAGAATGGCATTTATTATAATACAACATTTTTAAAAATCCTAACTATCATTGTGATTAGGTTTTTAACGTGTTTTTACTTGTTTTTTTTCACTATAACATAAATTCAGATTTTAAAAAAAAGAACTCATTTTATATTTTCTATATGAATAAACAGATGTATGATATTCTGAATATATCACTATCACCTAAAAATAATCCCAACCCTAACCTTAAACTTGAATTTTAACTGTCAAACAGCTCTTAAGAAAAGCACCACATGGTGCAGGCGGATGCTCATTGGGTTTCTGTTTACCTGGTTGAATGAGCCGTAACAAGCCCTCATGTTCAGCCACTTTGTGCTTCCAGGTCTTGGTGTTGTTGGTCGCAGTTTCCAGCTTCTTCTTTACCGTCTGGCTCACACATGGAGAAACAGAAAACGCAACACATGTGTGAGGTTTAATAGATGTAAACATGGCACCTATCAGCATACTGATTCACAAGTGGTTAGTATTAAATCTCTTGTCTAAAGAAATCTTGTCTAAATGGCTAAGCCTGAACAGGTGTCCCTGAGGCTTCCACAAAGTATTTGATTAAAAGTGAATTCTTTTGGGAATGACAGACTAATCACATGATGAGTCTGCATATTTGCATGGAAAGCTGCTGTGCAAATAGTCCAGTCACTGCTAGCAAGGTGGATGCTGCATGTTCTGCCTCCTGCATGCAGGTGGCCCCCACCTCTAAACCACATGTAGCAGCTTCTGTAGTTTGAGTGGAGCAGACCGTCTCCTGCTGTGTGCTACATATGAGGAAGGACAACTGAAAGCAGCTTTGAGGACATATGTTAGGTGCAAACCTCAAAGACTGCTCAGTAACTGCTTTGAACTACAGCAAGAGGCACAATTTAGTCATAAAATGTCAACATTCATAGAAATGATGATAAGTTGAGTTTTTCCCTTTTTATTGTTTTAATGATTTATTTGTGGGTAACGGCTCCATTCCACAGAGGAGTTTTCACACTAGTCCTATTGCATCCATATTTATACCCCCCATCACTGACCTCATACTGCTCCAGCGCCCCCTGCCTCTCCAGCTCCAGCTGCTCCAGCTGCTTCATTGCAGCTTGCAGGGCGCTCTCCTTGGCCAGACGCTCCTTCTCCAGTTCCTCTTTCTCAGCCACCGTGACGGAGATGGCCTGCTTCTGCTGCAAATGGATCTGCTCCAACTCTGCTCTCTTCTTGGCCTCCTCCTCCAGTAATCTGGTCCACAGTACATATATCATTTACTACAGGCAGGCTTCAGCATGGGCCCTACCCCCAGGAGGGTCAGATCACTGCATAAACAAAGCATGTGGACCGTACATGCGTTTTCCACAGATTTGACACTTCTTGAGAAAAATATTAGACCCTGTGTAGTTACTATTATCAACAGTGTGTGCACTGTATACTGTACACACACACAAAAAAAAAAAAAAAAAAAAAAAAAAAGGGTTTGCCCCCTTCCTAAGTTTCTAGTTTTTGTATGTTTGTCAGACATTAATGTTTCAGATCATCAAAAAATGTAAATATATGTCAAAGAATAACACAAGTAAACACAAAAGGCAGTTTCTAAATGAAGGTGCTTACTCTTAAGAGGAAAAAGAATCCAAACCTACATGGCCCTGTGTGGAAAAAGTGATTCCATTATCCACAAATGGTGAAAACATGGAACAGTGGTGAACCTTCCCAGGAGTGCCCAGCTGACTAAAATTACCTCAAGAGCACAGCGACGACTCATCCAAGAGGTCACAAACAACCCCAAAACAACATCCAAAGAACTGCAGGCCTCACTTGCCTCAGTTAAGGTCAGTGTTCATGACTCCACCTTAAAAGACTGGGCAAAAGTGGCCTGCATGGGAGTTTCAAGACAAAAAACCACTGCTGAGCAAAACGAACATAAAGGCTCGTCTCGTTTTGCCCGAAAACATCTTAATCATCCCCAAGACTTTTGGGAAAATACTCTGTGGACTGACGAGACAAAAAGGTGTGTGTCATTTCAGAAAAGGATCATCATGCCAACAGTAGAACACTGTAGTGTGATGGTCTGGGTCTGTTTGCTGCCTTAGGACCTGGAAGACTTGCTGTGGTAAATGAACCATGAATCCTGCTGTCTACCAAAACGCCCTGAAGGAGAACGTCCGGCCGTCTGTTTGGGACCTCAAGCTGAAGCAAACTTAGATTTGGCAGCAGGACAATGATCCAAAACACATTAGCAAGTCCACCTCTGAATGTCTTAAGAAAAACAAAATGCAGACTTTTGAGTTGCCTTGTCCTGACTTAAATCCGATTGAGATGCTATGGCATGACCTTAAAAAGGCAGTTCATGCTCGAAAACCCTCCAGTGTGACCGAATTACAACAATTCTGCAAAGATGAGTGGACCAAAATTCTCCACAGTGCTGTAAAAGACTCATTACCACTTATAGCTTGGTTGCAGTTTTAAGGGTGCTCCAACCAGTTATTCGGTTTAGGGGGCAATCAGCTCACCTTCATTTAGAAACTTAATTTTGTATTTACTTGCATTATGTTTGTCTAACATTTAAATTTGTTTGGATTATCTGAAATATTTAAGTGTGACAAAAACACACAAAAAAGAGAAAATCAGGCAGGAGGCAAACACCTTTTCACAAATAAAAGAGAAATATATTTCCAGGCTGTAAAAGTAGAATTGTTTTAAAAAGAAAAAAAAGAATAATAAAGAAGCTAATGTATAAATCAGTTGTAAACGGATGTGTCAGCAGGTGGTGCAATAGTGTAGTTAGACAAGTAAATATAATAAACATAAATATATACAAACATAATTTAGTTCAAAATTTTTTATGAAATATATTTTCCATAAAGGTGATCTGAGTTTGTGATGTCATGATTTGTATAGTTGATATTTTTTGACACTGAGACTGTTCATATGTATATAGTGCTGCACAACTGTGCCCCTGGCAAATCTCCTCTCTCAAAATTTCAGTGGCAAGTCTTTAATATTTCTTGTATCTCATTAAGCACCTATACGTTTCATTATAAAACACTGCCATTTAGGTCTCAGGCATGTTTTACTCATTTAACTGTGGTTGTAGAGAAAAAACAGCCACTGAAAATTGTCCTCTTCTAAAGAACTGATTGACATTTTTAACACAACGACTACATTTAAAGGAAATACTCGCTGGTGACTTCTCAAACGTGACCTGGAATGTATTCATCAGCAGATAGGAAGGAAAGATGAGGGAGGAAATGTCGAGTGTATGAAGGAGAAGTTGAAAGTCTGGCTGTGTATAGCCTCCTATATTAGGAAAACAAAGACTTAGACTCAGCTCTTTGGACAGAGGTTCATGTGATGCACTTCATTAGGAATAATAAGTTTCATGCTTCACTGAAATTTGGTAGCACCCGTGCTGGATTGTTAAGGTAACAAAAAGAATTTCTATGAATATATTTATCCCAGTGTTATGCTTTCCAGATAGGAGACGTATGCAAAGATCCGAGTGACCCAAGTTTCCTCATCAGAGGATCTGAGTGAGGCTCTGTGGGGAATATTCTTTATACAAACCCAAACATTTCTCCCTCCGCACACCCTTTGACTCACCGTGTCTGCAGCTTACGGATGATTTCCTCATCCTGTCTGGCACGTCTCTCGTCTTCCAAAGCGTGCTCCAGTTGGCGATACATGTCTTCCAGCTCATGGACCCTCTGCAGGTACTGCTCCAGCTCAGTGGACTTCTCAGCCAGGTTTTTCTCAATCTGCTGCCGCACCTTTAAAACCAGGAAACACAGAAGTATACTTAACCTGGAATTCAAAATTAATACTCATAAGATCCATTCGTGTGTGTTTATACACCACTCTGAAATCATTAGATTTTTTTTTTTTTTTTTTTTGTCCCATCTCTTGCTGGATGTTATTTCCTGTTGAAAGCAAGGTTTTCCTTCCCACTGTTGCCAAACTGCTTGCTCATAGGGGATCATCTAATTTTCAGGGTGTTCTTTCTCATACATACATACTTTATTTTATTTTTATTTTTTTTTAAAACTGACTTGACTTGTATTAAGCGTTGGAGTTTGCATATTGGTGCCAACTCTAAAGTGCCACAGCAGGTGCGCATATCTAAAGTACTCTTGTCATGATTAATCGACATCTCACAGGAAACCAGAGTTTGATATTAGATGTGTAAAATAAACAGACAGACAGGTGCAACCTAAAACCTCAGAGATAACTGCTATCACAACTGCTATCAGCTCTCTGTAAACTCAGGCTTTCTGCTCCAAGTGCGTTCACATAAAAGAGGGCTGATGACTCCCATCAGACACATTATCAGAGGAAATATATATATATATATATATATATATATATATATATAACAGAAAGCTGATAGTTATCAGTTATTTCAGGCTCTCACTGCTTTCACATAAAAAAGGGCCGCCTACATCCAGAGACAGAGGAACAGGTGACAGCAAAGAAATATAACAGCAAAATATGACCAAAAAAAAAAAAAATCAGCCTTGTGAGTTCATAAGTTAATATTTATTCTAGCAGTCTTTACATCCATGAGTGCTGCTGTTTATATCTGATATTGTGGGTGCATTTAAAGTGCATTGTGACACTGTCCCAAAGCCTTCTGATGGAGGGCTGTAAACCACTTTAGTTTATGCTCAGATCAAATTTAAATATTTTCTGTTGACTGAATATTATTGCTGTTCAATAGCCTTCAAAAGGCTGCTGTATTATCCAAATCCCACTTGGAGCTTATTGACGGGAAAAGCCTCAATGAAAGCATTTGAGAGTCACCTTAGAGCTCAGCGTACCTCACTAACTCATTGTTATTGTATCTTTATTTCAGACATATACAGAAAAAATGATATATACAAGTACACATACTTGCATTTACATGTAGAATTATGAATATATATGTAAATACACACATGCATGTGCGCAGACAAAACAAAAAAGTAAAATAAATAAAATAGAGTCTAAATGACATGAAATTACAATTATTAAGTCTGAAATGGAGTAGGAAGAAGTATAACATACTTATTAGCATTAACACTGCTTCATATAACACCTCTGGGATCAGAAGTTTATGAATCAGCAGTTTTTATAATCAACTGATCAATGGGCCATCAGGATTGATCAGCAGAATGAGTTTTAACTCATTAGTGGAGATGATCTTGAGCAAACACTAAAAACCTCATGCTATTCTCAGTGGGTAGCTCAGCTGGTGTGGACGAGTGTGAGAGAAAGTGGAGTTAAGCGAAGTGCTGTTACAACCAACTTAAACAGAGTAACATATTAATGATGTATAAGATTAAGTAAGAAATACAAATCAAAATTACGCCGTCTCTTAGGATCAACTAAGTGGGACATCTGAGAGCAGAACTGTGACTAAAGAACCACAGTTAAACATCTCTCTGCCATTTCACCACATCCATGCTGTGTAGCAAGCATGTCAAGATGTTATCAGTGGCATTCGAGCACAGTGAAACGGGGCTCTTTTACAAACAAGTGTTTGTGAGTAAGAAAGAAAACGCCATCAGTGTTAGCTGAGCCTCATAGACACTTCTTAACCACACACTATGTTCTTAAATGTGAGGCAACAAACAACATCCATTCAAGTCTCTCCAAATTGCTGCTCAAGACTCTGCAGTACTTTTCTGTTTTGTGTTTATTTTAGTAGCTCTTCTCAGTTTATGTATTTAACAAGTTTATGAAAATTGTTCCGACTTACCCATTATTGCATGCTCTCAATAATACAGTGATATATTGTTCCTTTTATTAATTTTGTTCCTTGTAAGGTGACCTTGGGTTTCTGAAAGGTGCCCTCAAATAAAATGCATTATTATGAATATATTTGCAGCCTGATAATTGAGGATTAATGTCCCTGAATATAAAGCAAGTGCAGTAATTGACCAGTCTGGTGCCCCCCACACCCACCCATCCATCCATCCATGTCACGAGTAGAGTCTAGAGGCTAGAGTCTATTCCAGCTACTATGGGGTGAGAGTTGAGGTACACCCTGGACAGGTCTAGTCACAGTCTGTCTCACGGCTAACACAGAGAGACAGACAACCATTCGCACTCACATTCACATTTAGAATCATCAGTTAACCGAACCTTGCTATCTGCATGTCTTTGGACTGTGGGAGGAAGCCAGAGCACCCGGAGAGAACCCGCACAAGCACAGGGGGAACATGCAAACTCCACCCAGAAAGGCCCCGGCCAGATGGTGGGGTCTAACTCAGGACCTGGTAGTGTTTGACTTCGCTTATTTTTTGTTTTATCTGTAATAGTACTTAAGACTACACAAGGAGTGTGCAGTGCTAATATTGCTGTCATTTTAATGTGGCACTTCATCTATGGAGGCCCCCCCATTGATGACATTTGCACATATCTACTACTGATGTTTCAATACATATCTCAGATAACTGACCAAAGACTGAGTGGAATTGCACTGATGAACAGCCATCACGGAAATTATGCAGAGATACAACGAGGAGATGCAGAATTAACTTAAACAGTAGGAAGTAGGAACCACTAAACCACTAAAATTGTTTTTCTGTTCAGGAATTAAAGTAAATAACTCTAAATTGGCATTTTAATCAGAAGATCCAGTACTAGAGTGTACTTAATGAAGTGTAGCGCAACAATATTAAGATGTTGTCAGGCAGAGTAATCAGAAGTTTGTGGTAATGGTGCAGAGGAAACATCCATGTATGATATTAAGTCCAACTGGCACCACTATGCTCGACTGTACGTTATAGACATTACATGCAGATGAAAAGGATTGACAGACCAGTTTCTCTCTCTCCAGGTCCCTCCTGTAACGGTCCTGGAGCTCAGTTTGGGTCTGAAGGCGTCTTTTTTCTTCTTCTGCTGCGTCAGCTGCTGCCTCCTCCAGAGCCTGCCAAAAGAGCAACAGACAAGCCAAAAATGAAATTTTTTAATTTTCCTTTTTTTGCAGAGTGGACTAAAGCAGTATGTGAAATAACACATTTCACACCCTTGTAGTGTCAGGTTAAAGAGACTGTTTGGTGGTGTTACTTTTACATACACTAAAATATCACACTCTAGTCAGGGATATAACCAGGGCTTAGAAAAGCTACACTTCTCAATAAATTAAAGTCCTAGAGTCGTAAAACAGCCAAAAAAACAAAATAAAAACAAAACAAAAACAACAAACAAAGCCTGGAATTTTGAAAACTGTAAAGGGCTTCACTCTTCCTGCTTTTGCAGAAGCAACTACATATATGAAAATTTGAAATATGTGCTGTGGGTATATAATAAAGACATAAAACAAGATAAAGCGTGGACTTAATCCTTTATTGGAATTAAAATAACACAAGGCAAAAGTTACCTACGATTAACTGGCTTTACCTTCGATTCGCTCCTCGTACCTTAACCAATCATCAGTCATCATTCTTAAGGAGTCATGCTACAGTCCAACTCGACACACTGGGGGGAATGATACCAATCTGGCAACATGTCCAGTGTTTTCAAAGAAAAAGCCATCAAAAGCACGTGTTGTTTGTGTTTTGGCGTCCTCATAGCAATGGCCGTAATTGTAATACTTAATTTATACAGTTTCATCATCAAGTGCCATCATTTTGAGACATATTGCCAAGTGAAGTCTAGTTGAGGAGATAAATGATTTTGCAGTAAAGGTTAGGGATTGGCTAAAAACCAACCAGAACTGTAGCTCTTCTAATTTAATTTTCCCTTCTAAAGCCTGGTAATTATATCTATTATGTTTTATTTTGTTTTAAGCATCTAGTAGTTTTATGAAACTGCTGTGCAGACAAAAGGTTAGCCAAGGATGAGAACTGAAAAGTAGTAACACATATATAGTATGCAGCACATCAGTTTCATGCTCCATTTTGAAACTGGCGAACTACATCATAACTTTTAAATAAACTTGAAATTAAAAAGCAGTTTCTCCATTTTAAAAACCACAGAATGAAAAAAAGGAAAACAAACAACGAAACTGGTGTGAGGGGGAAGTTTCAGCAAAGACCTGTCAGGGGGGGATTGCTGCATGTTTAATTTTATTTGTGTGGTTTCTAACAGACTAACAGAAATGAATGCGCTGCCTCTGAATAGGTATGCAAATGTAACACCAGCAGCGCTCTATGAAGGCAAATTGAGCATGAAGTAATACACACTGAAATCATTTGTCCTGCAGAGTTCAGACTTCTTGGAATAACAAATGTTTTACCATTGCGGTTGCATTTTATTTTTGGGTTGTTTTTTTTTGTTTTTATTAAAAAAAAAAAAAAAAAAAGTAAAAGAAGAAGAAGACTACTAGTCATTCTCTCATGACCTTCCACGTTTATCTGGGTCGATGTAACCATTACAGTTACAGCAACTGTATTGTTTTTGTCTCACACACACACACACACACACACACACACACACACACACACACACACACACACACACACACACTCTCTCTCTCTCTCTCTTAGCCTAGTCATTGCACACTCTACATGGTTAATCAATGCACCCCGACTCTGCTATGGATCCATGTTATTGCTGATTGTTATTAAATTGAGATTTTAGCAAAGAAACAAAAACCAATTGAAATAGACCAACACAATGGAGATGGCACTGTGCTACAGTGCTAATTTAAAACACAAGTAATATAAACACAAAATGTGAAAACTGTTGCCTGCCAGTGCTGCCGCTCAGCATCCTATTAGATTCAAACATGGTATCAACATGAAAATCTTACACTGCTCGATCGTTATCGCGTTCACAGAGATGGGGGTCCAC
Organism: Maylandia zebra; assembly: GCF_041146795.1. Taxonomy (NCBI): domain Eukaryota; kingdom Metazoa; phylum Chordata; class Actinopteri; order Cichliformes; family Cichlidae; genus Maylandia; species Maylandia zebra. Next base: position 24,211,864 of record NC_135173.1, on the reverse strand, counting down.
ACTACCTGCGAGGCCAGTTAATGACAATACCCATCAGGATTTTATGGCTGATAAATAATCAGGATTTCAGACAGTGGTAAGCATGCTAGCCAGTTACTTCACATACTGGTATCATATTTGACCATTTTTAAACTATGGTAAATGGCCTGTATTTACATAGCGCTTTTACTAGTCCCTAAGGACCCCAAAGTGCTTTACGCATCCAGTCATCCACCCATTCATGCACACATTCACACACTGGTGATGGCAGGCTACATTGTAGTCACAGCCACCCTGGGGCACACTGACAGAGGCGAGGCTGCCGGACACTGGCGCCACCGGGCCCTCTGACCACCACCAGTAGGCAACGGGTGAAGTGTCTTGAAAAATTACATCAAAATTGAAACTGTCCAAGCTGGGGCTCAAACCGGCAACCTTCCGATTACAAGGCGAACTCCCAACTCTTGAGCCACAATCGCCCGCTATGATAACATGAAGATCAAAAATTTTTTATATAGCACCAATTTAAAAAAAGCTGCCTCATGGCACTTTCTAGGATACAATACCAACAATATTAGAAAGAACCATCACCAGGCCCCCTATCAGCAAGTAATGGGCAACAGTGGGAAGGAAAAACTCCCTTTAAAAATAGGAGGAAACCTTTCAGCACCACCAACCTTGGGGAGGGGCAGCTATCTGCCACAGCCGGTTGTGAATGAAGGGAAATTCAGTTTAGCCATTTGTGAAACACACCCAGCAAACAAGTGTGACGAGGCTTGATTTGCACTTTCTCACCATGAGTCTCCTTTTAGATTTAGAAGAGAGAATGTTGAGTGCACGTTACAGGTTTTGTTGCTTGTTTCAAGACTTTTCCCTCATTTAACTTTCTGAATGACAAAGTTATAAAATACAACACAAGTTGCTGTCAATGTGGAATTGCAGGCGACTGTTGAAACAGGACATTTGATAAAATGTTATCAGGAGCATAAGTAGGTTTGGTGCTTCTAGATGTTTCTAGAGGTCCCTGAATTTATTACAAAATGTAGCAGCAGCAGTTTCATTAACTCCATTTTCATTTCCATCCATTTAATTAAATTGCCTAATTTCATTATCTTGCCAGGATGTAACAACACTTGATATTTCTGGTGGGGGATTTTTGTTTTTGTTTTTTTAAATAAAGACAAATCTTCCTCGTTTGCTGTAATCGAAACGCAATCAAAATTTAGTTCCAAGAAGAAATTGACCATAATTGCAATTTACCTGATATATAAAGACAACATCCCAAAAAGTTGATTCTGTTCATCTGGACGTAGCATTTTCAGTGGGAGAAATGTTTCATCACTCATCCAAGTGACTTCTTCAGTCTCAGCTGACTGCAGGTTTCCCCAAACTTATAAAAAGTACCTTTGCACAATGACTGAAACTAGCACCACTGAAGGAACAATGGCCTGGGAGGTTGGTTTCTTGATCATTAATATGCAAATTGTCATGACCACTGATCAAAGACCACTGATCAGTGCGAATGGTACCATGAGTACCATTCACAGAGAGTTGGGGAATGTCTGCAATCACAGCATTGTAAGTTAAGATAAGATAAGATAACCTTTATTAGTCCCACACGTGGGAAATTTGTTAAGTTGGTGAAAGATGTACCCTTAGGCCCCCTCCTCGATTCAGAGATGGTCTTTCCCTTTTCACGTAAATGGCCTCCTTGACTCAAACCAGCGTTCCTCCCTGTTCAGGATGTGTACATCCTCATCACTGTCCACTGGCCTGTAGGTGTAAATAGACTGCAGAGTCCTGGCCTGACGAGTTAGCTCTTCTGTGCTGTGCCATCCGCTTAGCCAGAGGTTGTTTGGTTTCCCTGATGTTTAATCCTGGCAATCCTCCTGGCACTTTACAGCGTACACTATGTCAGTCTGTTTGTGTCGCAGGACCCAATCCTTGGAGTGGACCAATTTTTGGTGCAGTGTGTTTTGGGGTTTAAAAACCACAGAGATGTGGGAGTTTTCACTTAGGCAGCGGTTGTCCTTCTCTCCTGGAGCGTTCTTTTGGCGCCTTCTCAGCTTTGACAAATGTCCAGCTGGGATAACCACATTTACTCAGGACCTTCTTGATATGATGTTCTTCTGCTTCCCTGGCCTCTGTATGTCATCAGGATGCTACAGTCACAGTTTGTGCTCCAGTGGATGATGAGAGTCAAACCTGTTTATAAGGTTGGGGAAACCTGCAGTCAGCTGAGAGTGAAGAAGTCACTTGGATGAGTAACGAAACTCTTTCTTCAAGTCAAGTCAGCTCTAAAAACTTTATATGGTCAGCTTTTGTATTTATAAAAGAAGCAAAGGTTCAAAAATACTAGAATAATACTAACTAAAATAAAATACATTTAAAGGTCCAACATAGCCTATATACTCCAAGGTTAAACTTTTATAATTGCTGCCATTGTTTTTGTTCTACAATCATTTAAATACATTGTGAAGCGTATAAATGGCAACACAGTCTTGTGCGAACTGTGTGTAGCTGTTTTTGGGCTCTTGGCATCTCACTGACCTATGAGGAATGTGACACCAACAATACTAGAATATACAAACAATTTATGAAAACGCATTTTTAAGTTTGCCAGCTGTTGGTGTAGAGCGTGGGTTTGTTTCGAAACAAAAACCGAACGTAACAGGGAAAAACATTTGGGTAAATTAAACTGTGCTGGTGGTTGATCAATAACCTCTTTTTGCTTCACCCCTGATGTGAACTGTCTGCAGACTGTCACAATGCTCCTCTTATAGCAGCAGTGTGTGAGAATGTCTACTGTATGCCTGTGTGTTGCTACACATGTTTGTGTTCATTGTTAATTCATGAAGCTAACTATGCGAGTTGTACACTTACACCTCAATGGTAGATTGTTGTGAGTTTAGAGGTCGCCGTTCCAGACAAAGAACTCTTGTCCTGTTCTTCAGTCTGTTAGACGAGCGCAGCGTGAACCAGGCTGACTGCAACTTAGCTTTACTCACAATGCTGGCTGCAACCCCCCCGGTCCTACACTGAACTGAAAACCTAACCACTGATACGTGGTCAATGCGGTGATTTAAGTTTAACTAAACAATACCATTCTCAGAAGATTTATCTGACCCCTTGAGTCAGATAAGAGGCCTTTTTTAATTATTTGTAGCCCATCTGCTCTGCAATGATGTTTTTTTCCTATAACAAAAATCACAAAATCAAACAGTTGAGAGACTATTTCATAACATTTGTAACATTTGCCCACATTGCAGAAGGACAGTACAAACAAACAGATTTCTCACAGATGACTAACAGCAATGAGAAAAATACTTAACCACGACAATATTGAAGATGGCACTTCCTGTTATTTCTCAGAATTAGCTGAGAGCAGCCACTAATTATCAGCATTTGAAAAAGACAAATGAAATTGCAGAAATCAGCAGTGTTGGTAGCAGCAGAGAGAGTGAGGTTTAGCAGGAGGATTTTCTGGAGCAACATGTTTAATGGCTGCTGCACCCCCTGCCCCCACATTGCTCTTTCAATCCACATTCCTTCATTTGCAGGAAGTGATGGACTATTTATTAGTCAGAGACTGCAGGGTGGAGCTGATCTATTGTTGGCATTCATGAGCTGGCAGCAAGTTTCAGTGGTAACGAGGGTTTTTAGTTGACCTACTTCAAATAGTTGCATGAGACGCGTGTGTAACCCTGCAGTGTGCGACACAAAAATACACTGTCACTTCTAAAAGTGCGCAAGATAATGATTATTGAATGATTATTTTAAGTTGTGATGCGATCTTAGAGGAATGTTGCTGGATTGGTTTTGACACTTAATTTAGACAATGACAGCCGTGATGACATACCTGACTGAAAACAGTGGTTCCTTCTCGGCCACAAACCGCCTTCGCAACACTGGTTAAGCAAGATGCAATCCCAACATTATACCATAATAGTTAGAGACATCTTGGTACTTCTAAGTTGCTGTATCTGTGCCAGTCGGCTCTATCAGTTTAGTTTTATCACTTCACAGTGCAGTGGGTGGCCACAGAGAGAGGTGGCAGGCTGCTGACCATAGCCAGTATATGTCCATTACCATCCATCCAGTTTTTGCTAGTATCTAAGGCCAGGTCACACAGAAGCAGCAGTCTAAGAAGAGAAGCCCAAACCCCCTTCTCCCCAGCCACCTCCAACGCATCTGTGGGAAAACTCAGGCAATCCCAGGTCAGCTGAGAAATAATCTCCCCAGCGTGTCCTTGGTCTACACCAGGGCTTCCTCTTGACAGGACATGCCTGGAACACCTCATCAAGGAAACATGCTACACTTACACCTGAACCACTTCAACTGACTTTTTTCAGTGTGCAAAAGTGGCGGCTGTTTGAGTCCCTCTCGAATGACTTAACTCCTCACCTCAGCTCTGAGCAAGAAGCCAGCCTCTGCAGGAAGCTCGTTTTCACAGCTAGTATCCACAAGCTTGTTCTTTTGATCACTACCCCACAGTTTGTAACCACAGATGAAGCTAGGAGTATATCAACACTTGGCTATGCCTGTTCATAAAAAATGATGACTGTAATCAATTACAGAGGGCAGCCCTGGCAGAGTTCAACACCCACTAGGGCTCACATCCTGCAACGCAGACCAACTTCTCACTGTGGTCGTACAGGGACCGAATCGCTCATAAAAACAAACCAAATAAACCATACATCCAAAGAACCTCAAAAAAACCATCCACTGAGGCTTAAAGGTGTGATTGCTTTGAAAGTAGCTAGGCCCATCAGAGGCCTTCTTTCTTTGGGCTTCCCCCCTCCACAAGCTCTCAAAAGTCAGTTTGACGCAAGCAAGCAGAAGTCAGCTCCGACAGCAGAGCTGTCTGCAAGAGCATAAATTAGCTACAGCTAAGCAGAGACGCGCTCGCCTGGATGATGGCTCCTTTGTGCACTTGGCTGTCGAGTTCTATTTGCATAAATGGCAACAAATTATTTGCTGTTTTTTGACAGAAATATAATTCCATAAAAGGCAAGGCAGGCAGAACATTGTTTTCAGATACTTTAGGCACTTTCCCAAAATTAGTGCCACATAGTTTGCACCTTCCTGTGGAGACCGTCTGAAAAATGGAGGACAGGCTTGCAGCTTTAACACTGCAAATTCTTCACACATACAGTTGAGCCCTGAACATTTCTAAGACTTCTCTGACATGAATGTGAGAACACAAATTAGCTGGTCTTTAACCACCAGTGTGCTGTAACATTGTGTGAATAGTTCGACAGTGAGGTGCAGTTGCTCCAGTGCACTTTATGCTGGAAGAGGAATGCCTCCCATCCTTCCTCATTCTTTAATCTGAGACTGAGTACTGAGCTGTGCTTTGAGGAGTGCCGTTTTCAAACATACAAGTTCAGAACTTCAGTGAGGGAAATCCCTCAGGTTTGTCTCGCTCACTAAAGAATGCACAGACGTTTTTTCTGCTCCATTCATAATCTTATTTAAACATCCTGGTGTTCGTCTGTGATCCAACAGATGCACCTCCAGCCTTATATGCAGACGTTTCTCTCGTTATAACCTCAGTAACCACATCTCCCTTACGTGCACTTCCTATTTTCAAGAAGTTCTCAAGAGAAAGGCTGTTTTAATTACTGTTATTACTGCCTGCCCAACCGTCAGGCTGTTATCTGATAAGCTCTCTCTTCTTTTTTTCCCATTTTAACAAAGGAAAATAAACTTTTATTTTTAGCTCAGAGGATGAAAGTCGGTGGCTTCACTTTACATGGTGTTTCTAATGTCTGAGGATCACATGTTGATCTTGTACTATATGTACAGTTTGCACTTATTATAGCTTTTTGTCTCTAAATGATGCTCACTCACTCAGTTTTTCCCATGAAGATATGCACCTCTGTCTCACATGACCACAAAGATCGACTTCCCTGTTTCAATACAAACAGCATAGTGAAGATGGCCAAGAGCTGCTTTAAGTCTCTCGTTTTTTCCTCCCCCGCTTTGCTTTTGTGATTTTATCTGTTATATTTTTGACAATCTCTGCATCTTTCACTTCTGTTCATTTTCATCTTTGAGATGCTACGAAACAGAAGTGATAGTGAGGCAGACTTTTTCTGACCAGACTGGATCCACGGGGGACTATTGACTGTGTGAGTTTCATCTCCTACCTTCCTCATATTTTCCAGTTCATGCTGCTTGGCCTCATTGGCTATCTGTAGCTCCCTCATCCTCAGCTCCAGTTCTTCCTGTTCAGCCTGCTGTTTCAGCCGCAGCTCTCTGCGCTTCTGTCGAGCCTCGCGGTGCGGCGCTGGTCTGCCCTGACGCAGCAGAGTCACGCAGTTCTGAACAGCTGAGACATGGATATCACACAAAAAAATCTTTAGTTTTAGAGCTTCCCGTTTCATGTTTTGGTTTTTCCAAGCCCCTCTATGAATTGCCACTTTCTTCCTGGAGGACAGTTTTGCATGCCAGCGTGATCCCAGCAGCTATGTTGTCAGGGGCAATTCAACCCTGGAAGGATCACTCAAGGCAAACTGGTCCTGGGAGAAATGTCACAGTAAGGAGGCCGAGCTTTAACCTATGGGGTCTGGCTGGGCACAGTCTAAAAGCACTACATGGGCTTGCTCTCTTGTGGGACCACCACTAACAGTAGGGGATATGAGAGTTTGGCGTTTTGTGGATCAGGCCGCAGTCATGGTTGGATGCCCTCTCTGTCCAAACCACAGATGACAAATCTAGCTTTAGGAACATGGAATATCACCTCTTTGGGCAGGAAGGCACCTGAGCCAGTGTGAGGGGTTGGGAAGTACTGCTAGAGATAGTTGGGCTTGTCTCAATACACAGCCTGGGCTCTTTACCACTCTGGAGTTGCCATTGCTCAAAGGCAATCGTCAGGCAGTCAGGTTTAGGTATATGCATGGGATGACTGAAGGTGCCCCTTCCGGGGACTCCATTGTCCCCTTCAGGCAACTTGAATTGTCAAGAAGATTAGTGACGACACAATCTGGGGATATGCGAATGGGAGGGACCACCTGAGCCATGGTTTGCTTGTCCATAATGACCATCGTGTTTGAACATACAATTCACGATGTTCATATTTGCACTTGGCCCCAGGACACCCTAAGTCACAGGTCGATGATTGATTCTGTAATCATTTCATCAGACCTGCAGCTACAGTGGGGCAAAAAAGTATTTAGTCAGCCACCGATTGTGCAAGTTCCCCCACCTAAAATGATGACAGAGGTCAGTAATTTGCACCAGAGGTACACTTCAACTGTGAGAGACAGAATGTGAAAAAAAAATCCATGAATTCACATGGTAGGATTTGTAAAGAATTTATTCGTAAATCAGGGTGGAAAATAAGTATTTGGTCAATAACAAAAATACAACTCAATACTTTGTAACATAACCTTTGTTGGCAATAACAGAGGTCAAACGTTTACTATAGGTCTTTACCAGGTTTGCACACACAGTAGCTGGTATTTTGGCCCATTCCTCCATGCAGATCTTCTCGAGAGCAGTGATGTTTTGGGGCTGTCGCCGAGCAACACGGACTTTCAACTCCCGCCACAGATTTTCTATGGGGTTGAGGTCTGGAGACTGGCTAGGCCACTCCAGGACTTTCAAATGCTTCTTACGGAGCCACTCCTTTGTTGCCCGGGCGGTGTGTTTTGGATCATTGTCATGTTGGAAGACCCAGCCTCGTTTCATCTTCAAAGTTCTCACTGATGGAAGGAGGTTTTGGCTCAAAATCTCACGATACATGGCCCCATTCATTCTGTCCTTAACACGGATCAGTCGTCCTGTCCCCTTGGCAGAAAAACAGCCCCATAGCATGATGTTTCCACCCCCATGCTTCACAGTAGGTATGGTGTTCTTGGGATGCAACTCAGTATTCTTCTTCCTCCAAACACGACGAGTTGAGTTTATACCAAAAAGTTCTACTTTGGTTTCATCTGACCACATGACATTCTCCCAATCCTCTGCTGTACACGTCTGGCACTGCGGGATTTGATTCCCTGCCGTTGTAGTGTGTTACTGATGGTGACCTTTGTTACTTTGGTCCCAGCTCTCTGCAGGTCATTCACCAGGTCCCCCCGTGTGGTTCTGGGATCTTTGCTCACCGTTCTCATGATCATTTTGACCCCACGGGATGAGATCTTGCGTGGAGCCCCAGATCGAGGGAGATTATCAGTGGTCTTGTATGTCTTCCATTTTCTGATGATTGCTCCCACAGTTGATTTTTTCACACCAAGCTGCTTGCCTATTGTAGATTCACTCTTCCCAGTCTGGTGCAGGTCTACAATACTTTTCCTGGTATCCTTTGAAAGCTCTTTGGTCTTGGCCATGGCGGAGTTTGGAGTCTGACTGTTTGAGGCTGTGGACAGGTGTCTTTTATACAGATGATGAGTTCAAACAGGTGCCATTCATACAGGTAACGAGTGGGGGACAGAAAAGCTTCTTACAGAAGACGTTACAGGTCTGTGAGAGCCAGAGATTTTCCTTGTTTGAGGTGACCAAATACTTATTTTCCACCCTGATTTACGAATAAATTCTTTACAAATCCTACCATGTGGATTCATGGATTTTTTTTTCACATTCTGTCTCTCACAGTTGAAGTGTACCTCTGGTGCAAATTACTGACCTCTGTCATCATTTTAAGTGGGGGAACTTGCACAATCAGTGGCTGACTAAATACTTTTTTGCCCCACTGTACATGTCCTGGGTATTCTCATAAAGAGAGAAATTCAGCTGTTACTGAGGTTACACTGAATAGTGAGAGAGAAAATAGTTGTTCAGTCATCCGAACAACTACAGCAGGCTCCTGGATACCTTGTAGGTCAGGTGTTTTGAGCAGAACAAAGTTTTTCTTTAACTGTGTCGAACTAACAGGTTTATTTGCAGTAGAAGTAGTGAACAACTAATTTACTGTTTATTAACAATGAGGCAGACAGCAGAAAACTATTATCGAACTACTATCGAGCAGCTTCGATAGAACTCACCTTGGATCCACTCCTGCTTCTTCTTCTTGTCTGATGCACTGATTTCAAAGCTTTTTTGTGATGACTTGATGAGAAAGAGGCACTTCTTTCCCTCTTTATCTTGTAAATGCTGCAAAGAAAAACAGAATTTACAAGCTGACAATACACAGACAAAAAACAATAACATACTTCTTTTTTTCTAAACAGTTCTCCGGTCTTTTATTTCTTATGTGCATAGGGAATTAATCTCTGTGTTTCACATGTTTAGATTCTCTTCCGCTGCTGTTCTCATAGAAATCAAGGCCGGGAAGCTGAAACAGAGTTTTACTACAGACAGCAGGCTCTTGCCTCCACACTGCAGTTTCCATCCAACAGGACGTCTCCTTTCTTTTCAGCCAAGTCTTCACCAACATAGTATGAGATTGTGTTTGGCTTCAGCACAAACCAGCGCTCCGTCCAGTTCTTTCTCTTGTGCCCTTTCTTCATCATATAGCCCTGCAGTAAGACAGAATACTTAGCGGCTTAAATAACATTCACATCCTCCTAACAGCAAGCTTCATTATAAATCAATAATTAACACTTTATGAACTGAAATTTCATTATTTGACACCATTTTTAATCAATGATTTGCATTTGTGGTTAGAATTTAATCTGTAATTGTTTTCAAAATGCTTGGTCCCAAACAGCGTTTTTCTTTTTTTTCTTTTTTTTTAAAAAAAAAAACAGTTTTAGTTTTTAGCAGAATTAATCGAAATATCGAAAAACTTCCGCATTTTTGGGGCCTTTTTTCTACTGTGAACTAAGACATTTAGAGGGATTTTGACATTTTCATTGCCAGGTGCTAAATGTGCTGTTTAATTTAGTGTGAAATCTATGACTCCTATCATTTAAAGTGGTATATGCTTCACAGTTATTACGGTAGGCTGCATCGGCACTCTTTGAAATCAGAGTAAGATGACAGAGCTTTGCGATGAAGACTGTACCATCAGTCTGTGCTGATGTGCTGCCCACCTGTTTGAGCACGTCGAGAATGAGTTCCTGGTAGACTTCACCGATTCCCATTGAGAGCGTCTGATGGTCCATGCCCTTACTGAAGTGACCCGACCCAACTAGGCTGATGAGCTCCCATGCATTCAGACACTGCTGCTTCGAGTTCAGCTGCAGCTTATAGTCCTCGAAGCGCTCCTCCACCCAGCTTCCCCCCATCGCCTCTGTCAACTTACGCAAGAAGTACTCAATCTGTACATGCAGACATGCACACAGACACACAAAGACACACACACACACACACACACACACCACATGCACAGAGTCATTTTTCATCAAAAGCACAGCTGTTCATTTACAATAAAAGATAACTTTCACCATTTCTGCATTTTTCCCACAATTCATCCTTACATGACTGCAGCAGCAAAATGTGCATTTCTTTTGCAAACAATCTTCCTGTGTTTGAGTTCTGATGTTTTTCCTACACAACAATAAATCTTCCAGCATTTGTAAAAGAACAGGAAGCTCGAAACTTCCTTTTCTGCTCTTGAGCAACGGACTTTTTCCACTGGCTACTAAGTGACACAGTGAAGGGACACGTACAATATCATATGCTGCAAATAAAACAGACTACAGATGAATAAAAGGCTGTTCACGCCAGTGCTTCCCCTTTTAGTAAGCACTTTGAAAAGAAATGCTCCAGTCTAAAATGTAAGATGTTTACTGTCTCTCTTGAAAAAACAACAACAAACAAAACCTTAATGTGATTCCTGAACTAGTCAATGGCATCCTTACAGGTTAGCGTCTTACTGTGTAGCTTCTGAAGCACTTTTGATGCAAAGACAGCTCACACAGACGTTTGTGGTCAGTGCTGTGGTTTTATGACTGCAGGGTCCAAGGCAGGGCTTTTGCCAGAAAAGGGGTTAAGCTAATTATGTGGCATAGATGGCATCCCAAAGCTGCGTCTTTACACACAATTGGTGTGGTCTCAATTTTTTCAAAACCTAATTTAGCTTCTTCAGTTTCTTTCGATGTTGCTTTACTCCATGTTAAGTTGGAGATGTGAACAAAAAAACGACACCTAGAACTCACCCAGAATTTGTCTGTTCCTTTCTAGAGCCATCTGGTGTTTACATGAATTGTTTTCTTTTAATGTCACTTTTCTTACATCCAGACCAAAGTCATTTTACTTCATGAGCCACATACCAGTGAATGAGATCTCAAGTAGGACGGAGCGGTAAAACAACTGCAAAGTGCTTTTGTTTTAATGTACACAAGGCTTTCTAAAAGTATTCACATTTAATTTAACATCTATTTACGCAACACATCAACAGCCTTGGGCACTTATATGTGCACTAAAGAGCACTTCAAAGTGGATCTGCAAAAGTACAAAACCCAGTAATGTCACGTTTTTCAATTTAATGATTTAATCAGTAAATCTAAGACTAACCAACCCTCTATGACACCAACTGAGGGAAGAGCCACAAAAAAAAGAAAGGAAAAAAAACAGGGCGTACAACAACGCAACAGCATCCCATGTTTTCTGACCTCCTCAGTGACGATGATCAGGGGGTATCTGTCTTCAGACAGGAAGTTGAAGATGCACCAGATCTTGAAGGCGTCATCGTTACAGATCTTCAGCTCATTCTGCTCCATGTTCTTCCTATACGACAACGTCCAGCACATTTTGTTGAAGTCCTGACGGTTAAAGTTATCCTTCACCTGTGGCACAACAGAAACATCATCAGGTTATGTTCCACACCAAAGGAGAACAGTCTGCTTTTCCAGACGCTCACATTTTTTAAAGCTGACGTTTCAAACCACAGAGCATAGATATTATACATATGGAATATATCCATTTATCAAATCCATAATACACAACTTTAATAATGTACAACATGCGTTTCATCTACTAGCACATGCCTATGCTAGTTAGTCCAGGGTGGCTAGGCAAAATGATGTCATTAGGGTATCTAAGATGTACATGTGTGCAGGAGTGTTCGGAAAGACAGATTGTGTATTACAGTACGATGCACACAGAAACTGAGAAGGGACAAAAAGAAAAAGTGCCTCTAGGCTTTAAATTCCAGAGCCAAATGGGAGGAAAGTTCTTAAAAAGGTCTAGTCAGTGGTGTGGAGGGGATGTTTTCTTTGAGCCAGTGAACAGTAGCATCTCCATGGAGACTACCGGCTGGCTGAGTGCGCGGTCATTTGGATGAGAAGCACATCTTGTCCTGCTGGCAGTCACCCCACAAATCCAACCACCAGCAAATGATCCCAAAACATCTTCCAACGTTTGCCGTAATTAGAAACCAGTCAACCCTGTAACTGGATTCATCAACTATTATATCTACAGTCCATGAATCCTGCTCAAAACCATGGTTACGGCACCTGCAGTGGCCATCACACAGTTTTTAGAAACACTGGTCTAAGGTGGCAGTCAGGACATTCGGTAGCACTTCATATTGCTGTTGAACACTCAGCCTTTAACACAGTACAAACTTTAGTGGAACTACCACCCATTTTCATCTCCAGATTTTTTTTTAAATTCTGAGTAGCTTTGCATTATTCTCCATTTAAAATAATCCTCGATTTTCTTACACTAAGCCTTAGTGGAGACCCCCAGTTAACTGGCTAACAAATCATTTAGCTCCTTCCCCTATAAGTCGTTTTTATTTTAAAGACGACTGTTCAAATAGGTTTGTAGCTTCTGTGGGCACAACTTAGCTGACCATAGTAAGGATATCCTCTATGACATCATACAGAGGCAAGAGTGTCGGGGGGAGGGATGTGTGAAACCAAGTGTGTACAAATCTGGAGACTGAGCTTACAAAGGCATTATTTGCCATTTGCTGACCTCATTACTTGAAAAATTTTCCCCCCTCAGCTTATCATCTCAGAGAGGCGGCCTGGTGTTTACTCATAGCCTGTGTTTGTTAGGGTTAGGAGAACTGAGCTCTTCAGGGAAGGAACACCTAAAAGTATCACCTCCAGCTGAACTCTCCAGAATGTGCTTTGCAGTCCCCTTTACAGAGCTGCGTGGGAAGTCACTCCTTTTTCCTCTGTGTAAATGTGGGCAAGACTAACGCTTTCAGAGGGAGGGGCTCAGCCACACTAACATGCACAACGCTAAAATAAGCAAGTAGTTACTTACAAAGCAAATAGCTTCTGAGCTTGTGCGTTTTATCAAATGCTTCATTAAAATGTCCTTTTTTCACAGGCAACATACAGAACAGTGAGTTTGTGAAGTATGTTCACATGATAATAAACCTTTGACTTGTGTGCTGCTTCAGCTAGTCCCGAACCTGAATCCAGTTTCCATGCTGTGACAGAGAGAGACAAACATCCAGCTTGAAAGCCTGAACGGTTTCAAGATCTGATGTAACCTGCTATTGTGCTCATTTAGGTTGAGTGCCTGTGTAGAAACCTGTCTTAGATGTTAAAGCGATAGTACTTCCTCAACTTTTGAAAGTCACCCTGAAGCATTGCTTTACTCAACACTGCAAACTAGGACTAAACGTCAATTAATTTTGACGTCTAAATGAAGTAAAACACTTTTTTTTAAATTCACAAAAAACAAAAACAAACATTCCTGTACTGTATTACTCTTTTCTCTGTGCGTCTTTGTTCTAAATCAGCGGTCCCCAACCCCCGGGCCTCGGACTGGTACCGGTCCGTGAGTCGTTTGGTACCGGGCCGCGAGAGTTGAGGCTCGGGTGTGAAATGTATGGTTTTCAGGGTTTTTAAATCGGTTTTCAGCGTTATTTTGTTATAGTTTTTATCGTTAACTCGGTTTTCCTGGGTCTTTTCACGTGTGTTATGAATAAATCTTCTTTTTTCAGTACCGGTACTAGTTTTATTTTGTTGTATTTATCCACGACACCTTAAAGGCCGGTCCGTGAAAATATTGTCGGGCATAAACCGGTCCGTGGCACAAAAAAGGTTGGGGACCGCTGTACTAAATTATTATTTTAAAACAAGAAGCACTCAGACAGCACAAACTTCAGCAAATTCAACTCACCCCCTAGTCTCTGTATTTATCACTTTGGCCTTCAGCTCAATCTATTGACCTTGATGGAAAGATCAGAGGTCAAATGTGACATATTTTAAATCTTTATAAAGTCATCGCAAACATGACTCCACATACCTACAAAGATTTATCAGAATTTGTTCAAACTTCTCCAGCTACTGTGTTTACAGAAACACGACAGCCAAACTTCTCTTTAATTGGCCTCGGCATCGTCACCTCTCCCATCAGAGATAGTCAATCTCTCTGACATCATTCAGAGCCTTTTCAAGCCAAGACAGAAGAAAATGCAAAAATAAAAAAAAATGAGAGATAATAAAAATGTATTTCATGTACCTTAGCAGCGATAAATTAAGTGTGTATTCAATAATAAATAAGCAAAATAGATATCCTCATTTACTTTAGCTATGCAGATTAAATGTGGGTTTGCCTACCAGTAACTTATCAGTCATGCTGATTCTCAGATGGTACAAATGTGTATTGAATATTTGTTGCTGTTGGGAGCTTTCTGGAAATCTCCAGCTGCAAGTCTTTTGTGAAGGTGAAATTACTGGCAACTATTAAAGACTGTAACAGGTAAAGATTGTTTGTGAGGCTAAAAATAGATTTTGGGTGGAGTAAAATTAAAAAAAAAAAAAGTTACATGCCGGTGTAAAGAGGCTCCTCCCATCATGAATATTTTGCCATTCGTCACTGGTTCTGGCAGTAAGTCTGACTCAAAAACAACATATTCTGCTGTTGTTATAAATAAGGACGTGTCTCTCATGATGATGTGTTCAGGTAGCTGAATGTGTTCGCATCATGTTTGTGGTTCTGAATGCTTAATCACTCTGCAGCAACACAACATGCGAGGATAGGGTAAAGGGGAAGTCGTGAAAGCAGGATTTGTTACGAAAGAGCTTCTCTTTGCGTCACGCTCGTCTTGTTTTCGTTTTGTTCTTAGCTCGCTGGTTCTCGCTGTCTTTTCTCCTCCTCCCCTTCAAGATCCCTCTCGGTCTTTTCCCTTCAACAGTGAGATCCTTGTCAGCAAATCGCCCCCTCCTCTCCACTGCCACATGTTCATTAGGATTCAGGATCTAAACTTCAACCTTATCTCACACTGAAACAACACAACACAGAAATGTAACAAGTGGAGTCAGACTAGAATAAACTGGAAGACAAAAAGAAAATCTTGTTACCAGTTCAACCGGACTGTCTGCTTTTTAAAAATCACAGACTTCAGTGGAATGAGAATCACACCAGTGACAGGAGCAGCTGAATGTTCAACACGGTATGATGTGATATGAAAGCATTTGAAAAGGGGGAAGTAGTAACAAAGTGCTTTTTTAATGGTCCACAGCACAAAACAGGTGCTGTTAGGATGGTTCATCACCAACATCTGGCATCAACATCCTCATTTCTTTAAAAAAAGCGTAATAAATATACATAAATCTAAACACAGACTGCTGAGGCTCTCATTAGCAGATAACTAAAGGTGAATATTGCGATACAACTATGAAAGCATCCTCCAGTTACTGTAGCCAAATCTTCCTCTCCATGTCTTTTGTGGTTAGTGTGAATTCGAATGACAAAGTTCACCAAAACTGAACTATAAGACACGCTCTGCAGCAAGAACACAGATTACTCCAGATCTGACATTATTTACATACACAACTCTGTTAAATAAATAAACATTTGAGCATTTCTGATGAAAAGAAAAAAAAATAGATATAGGCCCCTCAACTTGGGCAAAATTCAAGGAATTCTTATTTTATTTGTAAAGTTCCTAAACAGAAAAACCAGCCCATTAAGCTCTTAACCCTTAAAAGAACAGTCCATGTTCTGTGCATGAATGCATTTTAAATTTCTGTTTTCCCTATTAAATGTGATGTTTCAGAAGAATGGATTTCAAATTAAGATAATCGCTTTAAGGCATGTTAGCACAAAAGTCTTACTGCCAATCTGCTGCAGCTCAGCGAGGAAACACTGTGCCTTACAAACCCACCCAATCAGTCTCAGACTGGTGAAACCTCAATTAGCTTCAACACATTTTTACATGAAGTGAGGACTCAGGATTTTGTCCTCCATCTTTCCTAACAGCAGAGAACTATTGCAACAAGAGGAGTCACCACAGCGGTCAACACTTTCAGTGACTGTGTGTGTCAAAATTCTTGACTTGGAACAATGAACTTAAGTAATCTCTGTTTGTAACACAAGCACACACACACACACACGTTTCTATGTAGTGCAACATGCTATCACACAACAAAGTGTGCGGCCCTGAGCTTCAACATCATCATCACTTTTCTGCTACATCAGCAGTGGTAAGTGTTTCAGGGTCATGGTACAGAGTTCAACAATCTCATCACACCAACACACGTCTCTGTGCTCTTATAAAAGAAAATGTTAGAGGTCTGCCTTTTATTTTCTGCTGCACTATACGGGTGAGTTGGTGAGGATAATGTACAGACTGCCTCCATCTGCACTTCCTGTCTGCTGTACAAAGGCACAAACACACACGCAGTTTAAAGTTTTTCCTGACTAGCAACTGTGTTCACTTGTAAAATAAGATACTTGCTCTCCTGGGTTTCGGGTTTCTGATACACACACACACACACACACACACACACACTTTCCTTGTGTGACAGGGTGGAGTTTCCTCAGGAGTGAGTGAAGTTGAATGCTTTGAACACCACCCCAAGCCAATGCATGGGTGGGATGGTTGTGTGTGAAAAATACAAGTGTGTGTGTGTGTGTGTGTGTGTGTGTGTGTTCCTCAAACTAAATCCAGCATTTAGTTTCTTTAAAGAAAATGTGGTTAGAAATTTTCAGCACCAATCACGAGCACGTCTTAACTACACAACACGTATGTCAAGTATGTCTGCTTGTCCAGAAAGAAATTATTTAAGCAGCTTTATCACAAATCACTTCAGACATAAAACAGTCAGAAATGTGCACTGCCACAGAGACAACGAAGAGGATAAACAAATACAAACAGCCTCTCTAAACTAGTGTTAATCCAAGCTTTCTATATATTGAAGCTCCAGCTGAACCAACTGGTCTGCTGGAAATAGTCAAGTCATTTTAAGGGCAAAACAAAAGATTTTTCTATACGCCAGTGGAGAAATGTATACGGGTAGAAAAAGTATTTTATATTCATTGATCAGTTAATTAACAGATCAATTTAATAAAGTGTCACAGATTATTGAGACATGAAGTTAGCAGTGAGCACAGTCTATCAGGTAGCCAATCAGAACTCATATTTTTACAAGTATCTATTTTTTTCTTACATCTTTAAAATGACTGAAATGGAAGTTGTAAAACAAACAAGCAAACAAACCAACAATAATCAAATGCCATACTAAACTACTGGAAAATATAAAAAAATCAAATCAAATCAGCAAAATTCAAGAATAAGAAGTCTTAAACCCTTCATTAAGACAGAGTTTAAGAACCTTTTTAAATCATGGCAATAGCCACTTAGCACGGATGTTATACAAGAATTCCAAACATTCAGAAGGAATTCCACTAGAGCTCACTGCTGCTCATGACATGACTAAATAAGCATTTTCTCTTGTCATGATGTCCAGCTATGCAATCACAAACGCTCCATTCATCCCGTGACCCCGTTATTACAT
The DNA here is from genome assembly GCF_041146795.1 of Maylandia zebra. Taxonomy (NCBI): domain Eukaryota; kingdom Metazoa; phylum Chordata; class Actinopteri; order Cichliformes; family Cichlidae; genus Maylandia; species Maylandia zebra. The sequence continues at coordinate 24,194,288 of NC_135173.1, read as the reverse complement.
CATCACAAAGGTCTGATGTTCAATAAATGGTTTTGTGCCGCCGTCTAGGAGCAATACAATGATGGATGGACACAGAGGGTGACACCAGCACAATGTAGCTACTAATACACTGTGTCCATCAATGGACCTTTGTAGTGCACGATTAAATATGACTAATAAATAACCTTTAAACATGATCAAAAAAACAAAAACAAAAAAAACAAGGGTTCTGCAAGAGAAAGTTTGTGAACCCTTTGGTCACAGTGGGTTCCAATCTTAGATCAAGTGACAGATAAATAGCTTTAAGTCTTTATCTAACACAGTGTAATCAGTCACAATGCAGGCTGGGAAAAGTATGCCAGCTCTTGGTTTAGTAACTAAAAAAACCACATTTAGCTTCAACACCCTCTATAAGATAAGTAGCTGCTTATGACACATACACCACAATGATGAGAATTTGGGAACATTACTCCCAAAACGTGGTTTTTAATGCAATTATATTGGCATGTTTGTACAAAATGTCAGCCCATGCCACAGCACCTCAGTAGCATTAAGATCAAGACTCCAAAAGCTACCTGTGATCAGGTTTTAAAAGTATTCAGAGATGCACAAAGTCTACTTAATGAAAAAGTCTCCTCATATCAAGAAAGACCAGTCGGTATGAATCATATCTTGATCACAACTTTCTCAGTTTCATGTCTAAATGCCCCATGTTCAAACATCTACCGTAAGACAAAATGTCTACGAAATCAAAAGCTGCTACATCCCATAGCAGAGGATATCTTATAAAGATTACACAAAGACGTTAAACTACAGCAAAGACTTGCAGAAATCTGAATCTGTGCCCATTCTGTTGAGTACGAGGCAAATACTGATTGAGAATGGTTCTGCAAACACTGCACATGTCAACTGTTAAGCATGAAGGAAGAAGCACTGAGGTTTGACACTAGTTTGCTATGTGAAGGCCCGGATGCTAAAAATGGACCCGATTTATATAGTTTTTCTGGTCTTCTCAACCAGTCATTCAGTGCTTTAACTCTACACATACAGCACTCTCTCAGACACCCGATGATGTTTCACAGTTGGTGGCGTTTAATATTTTACCCAAGAAATTATGGATTGGAGAAAATTTACAGAACAATATCAGGTCAGCTGTTAAAATAAGTTAGGATGATGCAAGAAAACAAGAAATTGAAATAACTGCTTGAGAGAAAAGAACATGCATTTCAAAAAGAATTGGCTACTTTGAAGATAATTCTGATTTTATTTGTCTAGAATTGTGATTGAGAGGAGCATCACACCACTATTTATGAGTGGCCCATACAGGCAGCTTTTGCAGCCCTGACGAAGACTCGGGACTGTTGCTCTCAGGGACAAACAATCAGCAACTATAACATGACTCCAATCTCCTGCCTTAGTAGAAAATAGATAAAACGCCCACAAAGTACTTGTTATGGCTGGTCAAGCCTCTGAACAGCCTTCAGCTAATGTATCATTTTCAAAGCAAAGTCATGAAGAGTTGTAGCGCAGACTGATAATTTGCCATTATTATTTCCTCTATAACAATGGCACTTATTGTTTGTCAGTGTGTTGACACTGAAAAAGACAGCGCCCTAGATATAATAAACACCACTTTACTATCCTAGGCTGACAAAGTGTGACTGAATGTGCTTACACAGCTGACTGACCTTATCCAGAATGAACTTGTTCAGGTAAGGCATGTATCCCTGGTTGGAGACAGGACCCTCGTCATCATCTTTGAAGTGCTCCTCCAGAGCCACCGGGTCATGGGGAATGTTCATGACTGTACATAAGTTGTGGGACAGCACCTGAAATCAGAGGTGAAAACAATACTTACTAGTTATTATAACGATCGATTGATATGTTTAAGTCAATTTCAGCTAATAGTTATGAGTTACATTCCATTTAAGCCAGGTCTTGGCCGTTTCTACCTTTGCTCCCTGCAGTTACATTTCTTGAGAAATGCACTTGAGGTTACATGAAAGGTCACAGCGTAGGGTTAAAGTCGTAGGTTACAGTCGACATTTACAAAATAAAACAAAATGTAAATACTGCTCCCTGTCATACAAAGGCCCCTGCCCAGAATTCCTTTTGACGACTCGCAGCCGTGTGGGGTTGCACATGTGGACATGACAGCAGTAATTGGAGAACAAGTGTGGCACAACCAAGAGAACCACAAAGGAAGCGGTTTCACCATTTTCAACAGACGTGGAGCGTCTTAAAGCTGCATTGCATTTTTTTTCTCCTTTTTTAGGCCACAGTTGTGTAGAAACTAGTCTAACTATTGTGCAAGTAGCAACAGGGACATTCCCAGGATAATAATAAAAAAGAGGGGGACCAGATCAGAATATTTAAAGTAAGTATACTATAGACAACTAATGTTGAAGACACGGTGTGCACGTATGCAGCCCTGTGCCCTGGTACCAATGACAATGCAGTTATTATGCATTATCATCGATGCAATAGCTGTACAAGAATTTAAAGACGGTTTTGTTTTGAGTAACTATTTCAGACAGTCGCCAAGCATATGTAGGTAGTTCTGATGTGCGTTTGGGATCACTGTCCTGTTGGAACATCCAACTGTCTCCAAGTTTCAACCATCTACTGTTGATTTGAGGTGAAGTTGAAGAATATGAAGGTAGCCCTCCGTCATCATTTCATCCACTTTGTGCAATGTACCAGTATCACTGGCAGCACAACAGCCCTTGCTTGACATTCATGTCCGTGTTCTTAGTTTTGACAGAGTCACCTTTACTCCTCCAAACATACTTCTCGTGATTGTGACCAGACACCTCAGTATTCGTCATGTCTCATATAAAACCTTTCTCCAGGAGGCATTTGGCTTGTCCGTGTGGACAGCTGCAAATTTCAGTGGCACTTGAATGTGTCAAATTTGAAGTAGTCTTGGTCAGCACCCTCTTAGTCAATGAAGATGTAAAAGTCACTTCACTGTAGGCAGAATAACTTGTACTTGCGTGGAGTTGTTTGAAGGGATGATCTTGGAATCTGCAGTTGTTTAGAAATGGCTCCAAAAAGATCTTCCCAGCTTGTGTAAATCTACTGTTCTCCTTCTTAGATCTTCACTGCGCAATTTTATTGTTCGGAGTATTAGTCAGTCAACTGAGCTCTGTCAAACAATATTTTCTATTCCAGCAAAGATAAACTACCAGTTGTAGTGAATGGTGATGACTAATGAAAAGTTTACCCCCTTGGTTTTGCCATGTTAAAACCCACTGTATAACCTTCAGCTCCACTTATTAAATAGAAATACTTAAACGACAACAAGTACTTGAGCTACATTCAGCCATTGTTCCTATTCATGCTCTCATCCAATGGTGTTTGGCATTGTTAGATAACCAAAGACTATAATCTCTGAATCACTGAATCAAATTTTTGCACATGTCGAGGAGCGTGTCAGGCTACATTTCACTGTGTGTTATACTTGTATAACTATGCATGTGACAAATAAAGAACCTTGAACCTAAAGTAGTGTAGTGGTTGGCACCTCACAGCAAGATGATTCTGGGTTTGAATCCACCGGCTGGAGGCTTTCTGTGTGGAGTCTGCATGTTCTCCCTGCATTTGCCTGGGTTCTCTCCATGTACCCCGGGTTCCTCACCCTTCCACAGTCCAAAGACATGCATGTTGGGTTCACTGGCGATTCCACATTGACTGCAGGATTGAATAGGTGTCTGTCTGTGTCAGCCCTGTGACAGACTGGCACTGTCCAGGGTGTACCCTGCCCCTCACCCTATGAGAACTGTGTTAGAACCCGACCCTGATAAGGAGAACAAGATGGATGGCCGGTACATTGGCAATAGAGGGTGGGAACCCAGGAGGGGCCTATGCCGTCCCATGCCCTTTCTCTTTGCACTTACCCCAGAGTAGCAGCGACCATTTTCACTTTGGTTTGATGCTCCTGAAGTGAAAAGTGTTTTTGTTTTTTCCATCCGTTCCTGAACAATGTTTGGCTGGCACAGGAGTGTGAGTGCGTGTTGTTTACATACATGGAGGTATCTCCAGGAAATTTGTACTCATATAAAAATATCTTCTACTTGGCTGTGTTTTCAAGTGGATTCTTCCAGTGATGAGAGGTGTATGCAGATCTTTTGAATAACTTTACTTTCATCTGCGTTAAAGCCTCCTTTTCAAACATCTGTTGGCTCTACTTGTTCTGTGGTGGTTTTTAGTGTGGGATTCTCCTTTAATCGATGTGCAAACTGTCAACAGGTGCGTCTCAGCTGATGCTGCCTAACAGAAGTGTGTGCGTTTGTTTTTTTTCCACGCAAATCAGAATAGGAAGGAACGGGTTCACTATTTTGAAAAAAGCCAAAGATCCTAAAGGTTAAAACCTCCAGCGGCCAAACGAAACTCAAAACCATCAAGGAAAGCAGCTTACCTTCAGCTGAGATTTAGAGACTTTCCCGCTTTTGTCCACATCCAGAGCTGTGAAGGCATGCCAAATGGACTTTAAAAGTTCATCCCGCAAGGCCATATCGGTGGAATATACCTCGTCTTCTTCTCCTGTACTTTTCCCCTCTTACTTCTCTCCTCTCCGGCTGCGTGTGTGTCACTCTTACTCTCTTGCTGTGTGAACTGTCTCTCTTCTGCTGTTGGACACGACGGGGAAAGGTCACGTGACCCGCCGTCAACTGCTGCGTGCTTGGCATCGTGATGAAGAACTGCAGCACCGCTCAGCGAGAGGAGCGCACACACATCAGGCACGAGTGTGTGTCACCTACGCTCTGTGCGGAGGGTATGTGAGGACTTTGTGGGTAAAAAAAACATTATTTATTTTTTACGTAAAAAATGACACATAATAGGTGTTTGAAACTACCTATGTTTCTGTTCTGTGTCCTGTGTACTGTTTGTTTGTATACGTGTCTTTTTGGCTGCTGTTACAACCAAATTTCCCCTTGTGGGACAATTAAAGGATTATTCTATTCTATTCTACCTTGCTAAAAAACAGAGAAAGTCGTTAACATATAAATATATGGAAAACCTAAACTGCCAGCTCAAAATTACTAAACTTTTAAAAATCACAAAATATTATTATTGTTACTAGTATGCCAATTATATGTAAATAAATAATAAATAATAATATTTTAGGCATTCATTTTGATAAAAACTTGCATGTTTTGTAGATGCATACAAAGGTGTGTTGTTAAGTTCACCTGTTGATTGATTGACATCAGTGCAGAGATCGTGTACACATGCCTTTCTCTAATATTTAATGACATTCATTTATCTGTGGTGTCATGTAAGCCTTTTATCTCTTTATTTTTCAGCGGTTTTCTGACAACTTAAAAGTGGGAAATTAAAGATTAAAATATAAAATTTCTGGATTTAAAAATGTTGCTTGATTAAGCCGCTAAAATGTAACTGAGAATATGTTTGTGTTAAAATCTAGATGGCTAAAAGTATTTGAATATTCTGAAAATATTTTACAAAGTGAAGTGACGGTCTCAATTTTTGGATTAAACTGTAGTGAAGTTTTCACTAAAGATTTAATATCCTCATCTGAACGTCTGTGGAAATCTCAGATAGAACCAAGTCAGTTTATGTTATTTTATGCAAAAAAAAATTTATATAATGAATTTTGTTTTTACACAGTGAATTTTTACTTGGGTTTAAAAATGAAGCAGTTATGATTAAAACTCCTGGAAAATAAATTAGTACCAAATTTGTGACTAATTCTAGATGGCCTGACCTGTAATACTTATCGTGTGATTTAGAAGTGCCACATTCTATTGCCCTAACATCTTTGAATGCAATTCAATTCAATTCAATTCAATTTTATTTATATAGCGCCAAATCACAACATAAGTCGCCTCAAGGCGCTTCATAGATACAGAGAAAAACCCAACAATCATATGACCCCCTATGAGCAAGCACTTTGGCAACAGTGGGAAGGAAAAACTCCCTTTTAACAGGAAGAAACCTCCGGCAGAACCAGGCTCAGGGAGGGGCGGGGCCATCTGCTGCGACCGGTTGGGGTGAGAGAAGGAAGACAGGATAAAAGACATGCTGTGGAAGAGAGACAGAGGTTAATAACAGATATGATTCAATGCAGAGAGGTCTGTTAATACATAGTGAGTGAGAAAGGTGACTGGAAAGGAAAAACTCAATGAATCATGGGAATCCCCCGGCAGCCTATGTCTATTGCAGCATAACTAAGGGAGGATTCAGGGTCACCTGGTCCAGCCCTAACTATATGCTTTAGCAAAAAGGAAAGTTTTAAGCCTAATCTTGAAAGTAGAGATAGTGTCTGTCTCCCGAATCCAAACTGGAAGCTGGTTCCACAGAAGAGGGGCCTGAAAACTGAAGGCTCTCCCTCCCATTCTACTTTTAAATACTCTAGGAACAACAAGTAGGCCTGCAGAGCGAGAGCGAAGTGCTCTAATAGGGTGATATGGTACTACAAGGTCATTAAGATAAGATGGGGCCTGATTATTTAAGACCTTGTATGTGAGGAGCAGGATTTTGAATTCAATTCTGGATTTAACAGGAAGCCAATGAAGGGAAGCCAAAACAGGAGAAATATGCTCTCTCTTTCTAGTCCCTGTCAGCACTCTTGCTGCAGCATTTTGGATAAACTGAAGGCTTTTCAGTGAGTATTTTGGACATCCTGATAATAATGAATTACAGTAGTCCAGCCTGGAAGTAATAAATGCATGAACTAGTTTTTCAACGTCACTCTGAGACAGGATATTTCTAATTTTAGAGATGTTGCGCAAATGGAAGAACGCAGTCTTACATATTTGTTTAATATGTGCATTTAAGGACATGTCCTGGTCAAAAATGACTCCAAGGTTCCTCACAGCGTTACTGAAGGCCAAGGTAATGCCATCCAGAGTAAGAATCTGGTTAGATACCATATATCTAGGCTTTTCAGGGCCGAGTACAATAACCTCAGTTTTATCTGAATTGAGAAGCAGAAAGTTAGCAGCCATCCAGGTCTTTATGTCTTTAAGACATTCCTGCAGTTTAACTAATTGGTGTGTGTTATCTGGCTTCATGGACAGATAGAGCTGGGTGTCATCTGCATAGCAGTGAAAATGTATGCTATGTCTTCTAATGATACTGCCTAAGGGAAGCATGTATAATGTAAACAGAATTGGTCCTAGCACTGAACCCTGTGGAACTCCATAATTAACCTCAGTGTGTGAAGAGGACTCTCCATTTACATGCACAAACTGGAGTCTATTAGATAGATATGATACAAACCACTGCAGTGCAGTACCTGTAATACCTACAGCATGTTCTAATCGCTCTAATAGGATATTATGGTCGACAGTATCGAATGCTGCACTAAGGTCTAGCAGGACAAGCACAGAGATGAGTCCACTGTCAGAGGCCATAAGAAGCCATTTGTAACCTTCACTAAAGCTGTTTCTGTGCTGTGATGAGCTCTGAAACCTGACTGAAACTCTTCATATAAGCCATTCCTCTGCAGATGATCTGTTAGCTGTTTGACAACTACTCTTTCAAGGATTTTTGATATGAAAGGAAGGTTGGAGATTGGCCTATAATTAGCTAAGACTGCTGGGTCTAGAGATGGCTTTTTGAGTAAAGGTTTAACTACAGCTAGCTTGAAGGCCTGTGGTACATAGCCGATTATTAGAGATAGGTTGATCATATTTAAGATCGAAGAATTAATTAATGGCAGGACTTCTTTGAGCAGTTTTGTAGGAATGGGGTCTAAAAGACACGTTGATGGTTTGGAGGAAGTAATTATTGAAGTTAACTCAGAAAGATCAATTAGAGAAAAAGAGTCTAACTTAACATCAATGGTACTAAGAGTAGCTGTAGATAATATTACATCTGTGGGATGATTATTGGTAATTTTTTCTCTAATGATAAAGATTTTATTTGTGAAGAAGTTCATGAAGTCATTACTAGTTAACGTTAAAGGGATGGTTGGCTCAACAGAGCTCTGACTGTTTGTCAGCCTGGCTACAGTGCTGAAGAGAAACCTGGGGTTGTTCTTATTTTCTTCAGTCAGTGATGAATAGTAAGATGTTCTGGCTTTGCGGAGGGCTTTCTTATAAAGCAGCAAACTATTTCTCCAGGCTAAATGATGATCCTCTAAGTTTGTGACACGCCATTTCCTCTCCAGATTACGAGTCATCTGCTTTAGGGTACGTGTTTGAGAATTATACCACGGAGTCAGGTACTTCTGATTAGAGACCTTAGTTTTCACTGGAGCTACAGTATCCAGAGTCATATGTAGTGAGGAGGTGAAATTATTAACAAGATAATCGACCTCTGTTGGGGTAGCATTCAGATAGCTGCTCTGCTCTTTGTTGGTACAGGGCATTGAAGATGATAACAGTGGGTGGATTATATTCTTAAACTTAGTTACAGCGCTTTCAGAAAGACATCTACTTTGATAAAGTCTACTCTCCACCGCTGTGTAATCAATTATTGTAAATGTAAATGTTATCAGGAAATGATCAGACAGGAGAGGGTTTTCAGGAAACACTGTTAAATGTTCAGTTTCTATGCCATATGTTAAAACAAGATCTAGAGTGTGATTAAAGTGGTGGGTGGGTTCTTTTATATTCTGAGAGAAACCAATTGAGTCTAATAACAGATTAAATGCCATGTTGAGGCTGTCATTTTTAGCATCTACATGGATGTTAAAATCACCCACAATAATTATTTTATCTGAGCTCAGAACTAAATTAGATATAAAGTCTGAGAAATCAGACAAGAAACTCTGTGTAAGGCCCAGGTGGACGATAGATGATAACAAGTAAGACTGGTTTCTGAGTTTCACAGCTGGGGTGGACGAGGCTAAGCATCAGGCTTTCAAATGAATTAAAAGTCTGTCTTGGTCTTTCGTTAATTAATAGGCTGGTGTGAAAAATTGCTGCCACACCGCCCCCTCGGCCTGTGCTTCGAGATTTCTGGTAGTTAGAATGACTCGGGGGTGTTGATTCATTTAAACTAACATAATCATCCTGCTGCAACCAGGTTTCTGTAAGGCAGAGTAAATTAATTTGTTGATCAATTATTAAGTCATGTACTAACAGAGACTTGGAGGAGAGAGACCTAATATTTAATAATCCACATTTCACTGTTTTACTCTTTGGTTCAGATGTGGATACTTTATTGTTCTTTCTTTGTAATTGTTTATGTTTAAGTTGTTTGTTGCTGGTTTTTAGTTTGTTTTTTGTCTTTTTGGAAGCTGACACAGTCTCTATGGAGATGGGTTTTTGGGGGGGTAGCAGAAGGAGAGAAGCTGCAGAGAGGCGTGTAAGACTGCAACTCTGCTTCCTGGTCCCAACTCTGGATAGTCATATTTTGGGGGGTTTAATAAGTTTGTCCATATTTCTAGAAATGAGAGCTGCTCCATCCAAAGTGGGATGGATGCCATCTCTCCTCACAAGACCAGGTTTCCTCCAGAAGGTTTGCCAATTATCTATGAAGCCCACATCGTTTCTGGGACACCACTCAGACAGCCAGCAATTTAAGGAGAACATGTGGCTAAACATGTCACTCCTGGTCTGATTGGGGAGGGGACCAGAGAAAACTACAGAGTCTGACATTGTTTTGGCAAAGTTGCACACCGATTCAATATTGATTTTAGTGACCTCCGATTGGCGTAACCGGGTGTCATTACTGCCGACGTGAATTATGATCTTACTGAATTCACGTTTACCCTTAGCTAGCAGTTTTAAATTTCCTTCAATGTCGCCTGCTCTGGCCCCTGGAAGACAATTGACTATGGTTGCCGGTGTCTCTAGCTTCACATGTCTGAGAACAGAATCACCAATTACCAGAGTTTGACCCCCGGCGGGTGTGTCACCGAGTGGGGAAAAACGGTTAGACACATGAACGGGTTGGTGGTGTACCTGGGGCTTCTGTTTAGGACTATTCTTTGGTGTGAGAAATACTAATGCTGATATACTTTGTTGTATATCATTATGCTGGATGTTGTTTCTATTTTTTGTTAAACACAAATAATCATTTGTACTTAAAGATTCATTTTCAATCTTTCTGAGAGTTTTTCTCTCATAAAAATGCCACTGAACAGAAGGTGAAGTGTAGATGGTGAGAATTTATTAAAAAGAACATATGTACATGGTACAACAACAGAACAGACAACAGAAAAGTTACTGTTATGGGGTTACAAGAACAAAAGGTTGAGGAATGCTCGCCTAAACAGTAATCGAAGACAAGCGTTATGAAAAACAGACAGAAGAAAGAACGAACCAACAGAACACATGAGAATCGTAAGAACGGGACGATGATTGTAGTAATGCTACAGGCAGGGTTGGCAGCACTGATCAATAGGCAAGATTAAAAGCATGGATCAATTCTAACCTCATAGATAACAAGTTGGTTCACTGGTTGCGGTACTTCACAGACATTGGATAATTTTTTTATTTATTTATTTTTAGCATGATCTATTTCCATCCGACCAGATTCAAAACAGGATGGAAACAGGAGCTCCTGCTACTTGAAAATAAGAGCCAGTGACAGTTAACGATCCAACCTGAAACAGACCAAACCCTGACACACAAAAACATGGATAGCAGCAGGTTTTCATTTTCTTTTCTTTCTTTCTTTTTTTTTCTCTTTTGAAACAATGTGGTAAGCGCCACATGTTACCTCCAAAGTGCTCCATTACAAACACAGAAACTGTAAGTTCTCAGATCCTCTAGTAGCCAGCATCAGGCATGCGACAGGCAGTAAGGTGCGCACGGCTACATTGAGTACATTCACACATGGGGGGGGAAGCTTCACTGCAGTTTTGATCTGCTGAAATGCACTTCGACTTAGTCGAGAGAAGTGCAAGGACAGGAATGGAGAGAATTGTCTGACATCTATGCAAACCTAAAGAATGACAAAGTGTAAAAGGTAAAGCAGCTACCTTCCTTTCAAAAAGAAAAAAAAGTCCACTGGTGAAAGGACTGAACTATATTGGCAAAGAGTCTAGTGAGATGAGTTCAAGTCTGGTGCATCAACACTCTACAGCTTTGATTGGACAGAGGAGCCCAACTCCTCGACTGACAGGGTTGTCCTCCAAAACAAAAAGTTTTTTTTTTTTTCTTTTTTAAGTGATCAGTTCTGGTTAAAAGGTCCATAAGCCTTCGTGTTTCACTTCTTATCGGGATGGAATAAAGTCTCAGTATATTGTGAGGCTGACCGATCGGCTCATTTTTTTCCCAATAAGCCTGGTGGTTCTGGAGTTCTGGACTGTGGAGCGGGTTAAGATCCTGTCCGTGGATAAAACTTTCTCCTCGGCTGCCGCTCTAGCCTGCTGGGCTTTCTTCAGCTCTCTGAAGAACATTAAAAGAAAAAGGGAATAAATGAGACACGTAGGAGATGGTAGACCACACTAAGAACAGTCCTAGACTTAGCTGAAAACTGTAACCAAATGAGCTAAGATAACTGAGCACAATCCTTGGGTTTCTCCCTCAAGCTCACTATGCTCACTGTTTATTATTTTAACTAAGGAATACAAACAAATTGCTGAATACATATTTCTTATAATGTGTTTGCTACTTTTATTTTTCAAAGTGACAGAGCAATGATTCCCAGCCCCCTCCTTTAACACTGGTGCAGGATAGGTACTCCATAACTGGCTTATTTGCTGCCATCACACAACTTGTCCAAACAAACTAGGAATTTTCAGACTGTCAAACCACTGATGAGTGAAGACAATAAACACTTGGTAAGCTTCTGTGCAGTACGTACTTTTGAAGAAGGGCGTTCTTAAACTTCTCTGCGTTGAGCTCTACTCGGAGCTGATCAGCACTCATTCTGGCAGTGGTAAGAAGTACCGGGTGTTTGATGAGGTCAGAGGTTGATGGGCGCCTTGTTGGATCAGGGTGGATCATAAGCTGGGGAAAAAACAAAACAAAACAAAAACCTATAAATAAATTCACCAGAAAACTAAGCTGAGGTTGACAGTGCTCAGATTTACAAAAAAAAAAAAAAAAAGAAATACATTAACTACAATTCAATTATTAGATCAATTGTTTGGTTAATAAAATAAATAACAACATTCAAGACACTTTTCCACAGGAAGGCTAATATAGCTTATCTGGCATGACTCATGCCAGAGGCCAGGGTTTGAATCCACCTCGGCCCATCTCATGTGAAATTCCCTCTCACTCACTCCCTACTGACCTGTCTGCTCTCTCCTGTCCTATCAGAATGAAAGCTGAAATTTTAAACTTTTCAAGCACCCAATGAAAGTGCTTGAGAAGGGCCGCTTGAAAAACTTGAACTGGCCTGCACTGTCTCATAGAAAAATAAAAGTTTATCTTTATACATTAAAGTAATTGGGAACATGCAGCTTGGCTCAGATAAGCACAAAAGCTACGACATAATAACACCCATTCTTATAAACTCTAAAAGGATCTAAAAGGAAAGACAAGTGTTGTGCAGTTACCTTAAGAAGACTGAGAAACTCTGGAGAAAGCACTTGAGGAATGGCAGGGAGTTTTCCCCGTCTGATCTCGTGCCATTTCTCTCCATTGGTGGGTAGAGGTTCGGCCCCTGACGCGCTGACAACAGTCAGGGCCAAAGCAAAGATGTCTGCTTTTGTCAGGTTACTGTAATCCTAAAAAGAAAACAAAAATTATGTTGGACGTGCAGCAGAATAAGTACAAGCATTTTTTCTTTTTGGTTTGTTTTTTTAAGCAGGAAAACAAACCTCTTGTAAAACTTCATTAGCCAGGTATCTGCTGTCGCCCTCTTCAACCTGTGGATTGTTCACTCTTGTCACATGACCAAGATCACCTGGAGAGGGAACGCAGGTGAATGTGAGAATGAGCTATCTGACATTTAATAAAATGACAAACTAGATATTATAGAACTTTGGAGTGAGCGTACCGATTTTGTAGATGGCAGTAGGAGTCAGTCCTTCATCCTCGTCACATTCATCACAGCTCACTATGGATTTCCGTGAAATAAAGATGTTGCCTAAACAAAGAAAGCTTCCATTAGTTTCGGACTAGGAAACTTTAATGTTAAATGTCTCATCTCCTTTTCTATAAAATATAAGAATGAAGGCCAATCGCAACCTCAAACACCTTAGTGTGGATTTTTCCTGTTTTAAAATGGGCATATTGGGGGGCAGCTATGCAGATCAGCATGAATGGGCCACATAAAGCAGGGGTACACATTTCTTAAAAGGGGCAAACAGATTTAACGCTGTGGGCTACATACAACCCACTTTCACTTCAAGTGGGCTGGGCCACTTCAGTTCAATCCAATTTACATAGCGCTAAATCACAACAATGGTCGCCTCAAGGCGTGGCCTCTGAAACTCCCCTGCTGTCAGTGTAAACCTATGTGACATTGTAATATAAGAAAAGTAGTGCAATTTCAACTATACATCATAAAGGTTTTTCAACATGATAAAGAAAAGCTGCACTAGTCAATTAAATAGTAGCCATTACTATACAAATAGCTTAAATAGTAATAAATATTTGTGTAAAAACTGTAGAAAAGGTTTTGACATCTCATTGCTCAGACTGTTGTTGTGAGTTCCTTTAAAGAAAGAAAAAAAATCTAATTTCTAAGGTAGATTTCTCGTCCTAATTACTTAGATGTATCAAGAATATAGGAAAAGCTGTAAAACTTAAGAAAATACAGTTAAAAGTCTAAAAATTATGTCCTCCTTCACATTTTTCAAAGCCATGCAGTGAGCCAGATTGTTTTTCCTGGGCTGATTCTGGCCCCCAGGCCTCATGTTTGACACCCCTGGTCTAGGGTAAAGCTAAGGGACAGACTTTGAACAACTGAACTGAACCAGGAAACACAGCCCTGTCAGAAGAGAGCCTGTCTTAATTTTGCCCATTCATGGCATATAGCAAAGACAAAAAACCTAAAGAAAGTGATGACAGATAACAGTTATTTCCTGTTATTTAATAAGAACAAAATGTATATTACTTTTGAGTAACAAACAAGTCATCAAGTCTGTAATGACTGTTCGTTTTAACCAATGTGCATGATTTTTCTGGCTGTCTTGAACTTGCCGAGATCCCCGAAACATTTTTTCAAGCAGGAAAGCCCAATAATCCAACTTCTCAATAAGTTCGACGGCCATTCTTTTATGCTTTAAAAAAAAAATACATCAAATATTGCAACTCCCAATATTTTAACATCAAGATCAATTACTCACTTGGTTTGATATCCATGTGCACCAGAGAGGTTGAGTGGATGTACTTTAGTCCCTGTGTGACCTGCACAAGCAGATTTTTCAGCTCAAGCACCGACAGGTAGCAGAGCCGTCTGTAGTTCTCTGCGATGACGTCAGACAGCGTGCCGCCGTTGCAGTACTCATTCTGGATGAGCATGTGGTCATCTTCAGCCCAGGCTGAGTAGTAGCGTACCACATGGGGATGTTGGCCCAGCACGGCATGAGCATACACCTCCCGTAAGGCATTTTGCCTGTGAAGGAGAACAGACCGTTTTAATTAGGACGTGACTGGAGCTGCTTTTGTAGTTCACATGAGTGGAGGTCAAAACTTTCCAGTAAAAGAACTTTTAGTGAGCTCCTTTAAAAACATGAAAGAGGAAACATGGGTCTCTTTGGGTATATACACATGTGTCTTATTACAAACACAGTAGTACAGGTAAGTTTGAATAATCCAGCCATCTTTCCACTCATCCAATTTGTATCCAATATTCACCACAAATAAATATGATCTTCGTTTGCGTAGTTTAAACAAACCAATCTACTTACTCGTCTACTGATCCCGCCAGAGGTTTCTTTGACCTCTTGATGGCATACATGCAGCCGTCAAGCCTTTTCACGCACTTGAACACAGCACCGAACTCCCCGCAGCCGATTTTCTCCAACTCGAGGAACTCTGAAGCATACCGGGACGTCATGTTGCTTTCCATCATTGTGATCCTCTGAGGGCGGGAGAGGAGTTTTAACAAAAGAAAATCTGATACAATCACTGAAATCCAACCATCAACCAGCACGAAGCTCGCTTTTCCAGTCCAGTTACCACCGAAACCAACAGGTTTACCCAGCTAATAGTTTTGAGGCAATTTACATATGAAATACACATGTGAATGAGCCGTTTCTATGTTGTGTTTAGAATAACAACGAGCATTGTGCAACATACTCGTTTTGGAATTTCCATTTAAATCTCGTTCCACAACATTTATAACTTCAACAATTACCAAATTTTCCTTTGTTGTAGATTTGTTAATTTAAAAAAAAAAAAAGTTAACCTGTGTGGTTCGTGTTTTGTTTTTAACTTTCGTGGTATGTTTCACAAATTTTACATCTGTAGCTACAAATTTAAAAGGAACCAAATAAAATTTAAATAGCAGCAAACTTTTCTTCACATAATTTCCCCTATAAGAGAAATTCATTTTACTTATGTTTATATGTGGCTTCCATTAAAAAAAACAACATAACCAAAACAGAATTCTAGACCTTTACCTACAGATGGAAAACCATTTCTCGAAAAATATTCTCTCATTTGGTGCTCTTACTGATCGTGATGGAAAGATGTATTTAACAAGCCCAAAATACACCGCACATATTTATAGTTTGACATCTGGTGACTGAAGGCTTCAATATATGACAATTTAGTCATTTATAAAACCTCAAATCTCTCAGACTCCTAGAAAACACTATTCACACCCAGACAGAATAAAGAAAACTTTTCTGGTTTGCAGTGCCAGCAACACACCCCAACAATAAAATAGAGGCACTGAATCTGACTAGAAATGACAAGAACATCTAAATACCTTAGATGGTGGCACCACTTCCTCCTCTCCTTCACCGTCACTCGCCTCCATGTCTTCTCCACAGGAGCTACAAGTGTAAAGATAAAGAATAATGTGGGTTAGCATTCTGTACAGCAGGGGGCAGCACTGAGGACTTCAAGAGCACATGGCAGAGTTCAGTGAGGTCGTGGTAAACCTCGGGTCTTATACTGCCAAATGTTTAGATATTCTGAAAGTGCTGAAGGAAACAGGTAAAGTTTAATACAGGTCTACAAAATCGGCTACTACATTGTGTGTTTAACGATTGTTGCATAGCTGTATTAACATTAAGGTAATTAAAGACTAACTGTTATGGCTGGGAAATCTGGAACAAAATCATTGACAGCAGTTTATCGACTCCAACAGCCACATTTCAAGTACAATGACGTGTAACACGCGCTTTTTGAGGACTGATCTAAAGATGCAAAATATAAAGTTATGAGCTTACTCATTCCAGTGTGCTCGCTTTCTGTTGATTCTCTGCTGTGTGGCAGACTGAATGAGGAGGGAGTCAGGGGTGAAGGGGTTAAAGTTGACCAGGGGGGTCTGCTGTCTCTTGCCACTGTCAATAAGTGACTTTCCTGAAACGTCCACTTTCTTGAATAAGGAAACTCTCCTGCTGGAGGACCCCGGGCCTGAGCTTCTAGCTCTGGACAATAAACTCTGCAAAAGTCAGTATTAGAGATGAGAGAATAACAGAGCAGAAGGACTAAAAACACCAAAAAACCATCTGTTTCAACCA
The DNA here is from genome assembly GCF_041146795.1 of Maylandia zebra. Lineage (NCBI taxonomy): Eukaryota > Metazoa > Chordata > Actinopteri > Cichliformes > Cichlidae > Maylandia > Maylandia zebra. The sequence continues at coordinate 24,177,793 of NC_135173.1, read as the reverse complement.
ATATGCGCATAAAATAAGCTAAGAACAATAACTGGTATTTATAATGTAAAGGTACTTTAAATTAAATGCTCACTCGTTGATAGACATGCCCAGACATACAACTGTGTGGATGATTATAACGTTATGCAATAAGTACAGTTATACATTAAGTGGGTCAGTGGGTGATTAACGGACTCTCCAGAAGTTCAAAAATTTGAATCAGTGTGTTTGCTAAAAGGCCTGATCTCTTTCCACTTTTAGGCCCGAAAAGACAGAGAAACGATCGAAGCAGTAAGCTAAACTACAGAGACAAGACAAGAAAGTGCACTCAAATGTTCGGTTTTGCAAGAGTCTGATTATGAATAATGTCTCAAAAATTAAATTACATTTACCTTTGGTGTGTGCGGTGTGTCAAAAAGCCGCAGTTTCTTGAAGGTTTTGTGCGGGGGTGTGTCTGGACAGTCCGGGATCGGGGAGCTGGATCCCCCGTCGTCCGGAGATCCGGGACGACAGGGAGACCCTCTAAACAGCCGAGAGTTTTTCCGAGGGGATGGCGAACAGTTGGCAAATATAACACTGCTGGGTGACTGCAGGTGAGTTGGGGATCCAAAACTCTCCTCCTCGTCCCATAGCTCCACGTCTTCGTCCCCACCGGACTGATTCAGGGGGCTGCTGCTCCCGTCCAGGCATTTATCGGCGATGATCCGTCGCACTGGCATCGGGGAATCCATCTCCGTGAAGCCAGACTCTCCCCCTGTGCTGTTATTGATGTCCTCGATGATGTCGTCCTCTCCGTCGCTGCATGTGAACTGTAATTTCTGACGGATTGGCAGACTTTTGGGAGAAGGAGATCCGTGCCGATGGCGGCTGTAGCTCGACATTTTCAGGATTTAAAACCCGGCTTCGTTGACGCCGTAAAAAAAACAAAAAACCCAAAAACTGAAAAGCACGCGGCGGATCCACAGCACTGCTGAAATGACGTTTTTTTTAAATGAGATACAACACTTCTAGTTGCCTCAAATTAAAGGTACTGATCCAAAAGCCTGAAAAGAACGACTTTTACCTTCAGAAGCTTCGCCTACAAAGTTAACGTGTTTGCTGAATCTCACACGCCCATCCAACGCTAAAAATGGCCCCGAGAACAACGTCCGAAGTTGAGCTGATATTGAATTAATTCCGAAAAATAAAGCCCCCACCCGACGGGTGTGAGTGTCCGTCACTACCTTCTTGACGGCTGACTGACAGAGAAACACGTCTTTCCACAATTAAACCATTCCAATGTTTACAAAAAGTTTGAATGAGTCAACTACCAACTCCTTCCTATCACGCGCGTGGGAAAGGACTTCCCGCGACCGTTGGTCACATGCCATGCGCAGCCAATCACATCTCGTCCCTAAATTTTGAAAGATGGGCGTTCCAGTGCGGTTTCGGGAGACGTTACGTCATGAATAGCAAAGCAACAATCTGGCGCGAACGCGTGCCTTTACACGCTGACCGAGACGCGACCATTAAGGACAATTTATTCAGGCGGAAAGATCAAAGACGCCGCGATAGATAAAGATCAAGTAAACATTAACATAAACACCCACCCGTTATATACAAGTTATGCGAGTTAGTATGTTTATAGTAGTTAGTAAGTTTATTGACAAAGTTTTTTCAATAAATGCTTAATAATTCAAATATCTGAAACTGTCATTAAGTTTACATTTTTGAAAATAAATTAATGTTTAATCATTTTGAAAAGGGCTCAAGTTGATTAAGTGATTTATGAAAAAAAGCAGAAAAATATACTGCTGTATGAGGATTCTATGGCAGATTTTGTGCACGAAGGTGTTGAAATGGTGCAAAATGCATCAACGGAGTATGGGAGACGCCTAAAACACACTAGATTTAAAAAAAATGTGGCTAAAAAGAAGATTTCGTGCAAAAATCTCATTCCCAACTTATTCATGCAGTACCAGTTTCTCTCTTGGCACCCTATTGTCTGCTTTATCTACATCCACAAAGACACAGTGAAACTCGTTCTGACCTAGGGTCCATCAACAGTCTGGAAGCAAACAACACATCTATATTGTGCTTTCTCAGAATGAAGCCTAACATTTTTTTCACACATCTTCATGGTATGGTTCAACTTTATTCCCGTGTAGTTACTACAGTTCTGCTCTTTGAAAATCAGTACCAGTACACTTCTTCTCCATTCCTCAGGGTAGTTGAAAAAGTTTTCCATGTACTGTAATGTGTTTGCACAATGCTCTTTTTAACTATTCTGGATCTTTTTTTATTGTGCTTGTCATTCATATCTTTCTGTAATCTTTTATAAAAATTTTGTGTTATACAGTTTCCCTTTGTCCTCTAGGTATTTTTACCTTCTAAATGGAGCAAGGTTGAAAGGAGACAAAGTTAATAAGCACGTGGGTGTTGAAAATCAACTGCAGTCACACAATCACACTTTTTTGTTTGTTTTTTTTATTAGAAATAGCATTAGCTGTACACTGCAGTACTGTGCACCATAAACATTAGAAAGCCCCCCCCCCCCCCCCCATCCTCTCACATTTTATGTAGAGGGACAAAATAGCACACCAGAACTCCAGTTATCAAAATTCTATGTACACATAAAAGCTAAATTCTTTTGTGGAAAAACATTGAGGAAGACTCATGATTTCTCCCACTGACATAGTCCATTTGAAATTAGTCTTAATTCATAATCACTGTCCTTATCGATCAATCATCCAGGCCTGGTGACTCTCCTTGCTGTATTCTTGATGCTATTCTGATGGCTTCCTCCAGCGAAGGCTGATCACTTAGCTATAAAAAAGAGAGAGGAAAACAATGCAAACAATATTGAAATTTTGACGACCACAGGTGAGCAGTACTAGAATTAGCACATACAACGGTTTTGGTCCCTTCAAAATAAAGGCGCACATATTAAAGTGCTGTAATCCCTTGAGCATGAATATCCTTCAAAGTACTTCAGAGAGATAGCACTTTAATTTCAACTTAAATAAAGGAGCTAAAATAAAAGTTGTGTCAATGTCTAAACACATATGGAAGTGAATGCATTCATACTCCCAACCCTCTCAAAAACAATACCACCACCATTGCCCAACAGGCTGCTGGAGGATGACTGTCACATGACGGAAAAGATGCAAAATAAGCCTTTGCTAAATCATTAACATAACAGAAACAGTGCAATTTGTTAAATAAAGACAGCGGAGGGAAATAAAAAGGTTGTTAGCCCTTTGATGTAATTATAATACCCTTAAGGGTTTGGCCTTGATAGTAAATTAAGCATGATACTCTAATACATAGCTAAAAAAAAAAGGTATTTTAAGTGGATAAATGTTAGTGAATTTATTAGATAAACATAAAGATAACATCTGCACTTTAACAAATAAATCATTCTCCTATATGTAGAGGCATTTAGAGAAAAAAAACCCCCAAACCCTTTACTTTCCATAATAAGATTGTGTGTCAATGAAAAACAAACAATTATTTACAGCGCTGGTTTTCTTTTTTGCATAACAAGTTAGCAGTCACCATGAATTTGAATAACATCCATACTAAGGTTTGTTTTGATCCCGAATTGACTGAACCAGTAAGACATAGGTGTCAAACTCTGGCCCGCGGGCCAAATTTGGCCCGCAGCCTAATTACATTTGGCCCGCGAAGCCATACCAAATTACTATTAGAGCTGGCCTACTGGTATTATACAGCTAATATATATATTGTTTAGTATTAAGCTTTGCTTGTTCCATATTCAGTTTTCCAGCAAAACTTATTTGAGTCAATAAGAAAAGATTCATTCATATATATGGAGGAATTTTTTTTTTTCAATAAATATTAATGTTAGCCCGCGACTTTGTTCTAGTTTTGAATTTTGGCCCACTGTGTATTTGAATTTGACACCCCTGCAGTAAGAGGTCAACAGCACACCTACCACTCCTAAAGCCTACAAAAGCCTTTAGGCAAATATATTTTCAGGGTGGGGCCTCTGTACTGCAGAGCCTGTTCCAACCAGACTTAAAGATGTAACATTTTCCAAATTTTTCCTTTATCTTCTTCCTAAAGTGAACTAAATACATTTAATGACTGGAACTCGGTCCCTCTGATGATCTTTACCAACCTGTACAGCGATGTGTGTGCCGTTGGATGTGGCCAGTAATGTGACAGGATGAATATCATCTTGCTCTTGGCTGTAACCTGCCTCCTCCACAGTTTGGAATGAAGCCATGTCAGGTGTCATGATGGCCACCTGGGGGCGACAAAAACGCTGTACTTAAATTACAGCTTAATTTTTGAGCCACAAATATATTTTTAAAAACACATCTGATTCCATCATGGAAGTTTACCAGAAAACGGAATAAATAATAAATTAAAATTGAAAACCTGATTTTAAAAAATATAAAAATACTAAAAATAAAAGCAACTGATCTTTCTTAAGTTACTTTTATAATATATAGACTTGATTTTCAGCTCAGTTATTTAAGCTGAATACAATGCCACACTGAAGCCTTCTAAATAGAAAAAAAGCCCTTCACATTATTCTGAGTGCAGTCTACTGAGCTATGAGAGTTGTTTACCTGTTCATCTGAGCCATCTGTTGTTACCATGGTGACTGAGTGAGCACCCTGAGTTGCCAGCTCATGGGCTGGGATAGTTATGGTTGTGCCTTCTTGGGTTACCATGGTAATTGTGCCACCCATAGCTTGAAGGTCTGCCTCGGAGATACTGACCTGAAAGAGAAAAGAACATTGAGTCTGAACTACACTCTGACAACTTCAGATTGCATCCTTTAGCCAGGTCAAAGTCCCACTGAGATTAGAAATCGTCTTTTCAATAGTAGACAAACAGTCAGGAGACTTTGCAGCTGCCACTTGATACTTGATGTCACTTGAAAAAGCATATGCAAGAAAAGTACAAAGTTAAAACAGGAACAACCTGAAATGAATTTAAATGCTACTCTTACAGAAATCTCAGCTTCCTATATGTGCTATATGTTCATTTTAATATTCACAAAATCTCTGCTGCAGTTATCATCCAACCTTCGCACCATTAATATGTAAATTATATTTCTTCTACCATTTGAAATGCTATACATGTTTCTTTTGAACTGTTTTGAGCTGTTTTGGTCATTTGACACAGAACGTAAAGAGTGAGAGGTCAGTCTGCTCATCGTCTAACCATTTGTCAATTACTGGTTGTTAGCCAATTACCATCCTGGGCTTCCCTCCTTCCTGACTTGTAGAAAAAAAAATATATATATGTATATTTTTTTAACATGACCTGACATTGGTGACTGATCCCACAAACTCATTAGGAAAATGTTTACAAAAGTCAGGGCAGAAGGTCGCTTTCCCTATATAGTTTTCAGGGATCAGATGTCATTTTGCAGTCACGGCTATTGCCACTGGTGACCATTATAATGAATGTAGTTTTAAGGGATTTCTGAGGCGTTTGCTTCACATATGGTATATGATGAGCATCCTCGCTTCTTAAAAAAAAAAAAGTTATTTGCAATATGTTTATAGTCATGATGACGTTGTATTCTCTTACCTGTTGTTGTGTTCCATCTTCCTGTGTTACCAGGGCAACATGCTGCGGACCAACCATGTCGGAGCTTTCCACTGGAACCGGCTCTGATCCGGAGTCATCTGCCTCCACTACAGCTGTCGTGTAGCTCACATTGGGGTCATCGATGGCATCTGAATTGACATTAAGGATTCATTAGAATTTTGTAAGTTAATAAATAGACAGTTTTATCTGAACTATTGTTAACATCTGTTTCCATTCTAAATTCCTACATCCCTCACAGACTTATCAAAAAAGAGAGGCCGTTAGAGAGGCCCCTTCACTGTCCACTTTTAAAACACACGTTAAAACCCATTTTTATTCTTTGGCTTTTGACCGTAGTGAGACTTCGTTTCTCTTTTAATTAAATAATTTATTAACTAACAAATTAATTATTATTATTGGGGGGGTTTTGGCTTTTATTTATATCTTATGTGATTGTATTATTTCGTTCTAATGTACAGCACTTTGTGTCAGCTGTAGTTGTTGTTAAAGTGCTTTAGAAATAAAGATGATGATGATGAAAAAACATTTAAAATATTCGTTCTGTTTCGTTACATTTTACTGACCTGTTGGGGGTTCAAAGTAGGCTTCCTGCTCCTCTTCGATGGGCTCGGTGTCGTTGTGCGCTGTTCTTTTGTGCATGGCAAGTGTGGAAATCTGCTTGTAGGTTTTCCCACAATGATTGCAGTTGTAAGGTTTACAGGGCGTATGAACAACATGGTGTTTGTAAAGGCTGGAGTATTCTGTGAAGCGTTTTTCACACCCAGGCACTGTGCACACATACGGCTTCTCACCTGGAGTGGAAAAAATAGTAAGACAATGAGCATTTGACTTCATTTATTAAACTGCAAGAGAAGTGAAGACCCCCATCTTTATTGGTGTGTTGTTTCAGCACTCAAGAATTAATATATGCTTTACTTTTACATCACGTTTTCTTTATATGTAAGATCACAATGTAGTGAAGAACAGTGAACAGTGAAATCCAAATACATATCCTATATAGAAGACCAGTAAAAGGATTAAATCTCCACAAAAAGACTAAAAAGCTAGATATTCTATAGATATTCTAGATAGTTTTAAAAATATATAGAAATAATGTTTGTTTGTTCTTCCTAGTAAAACAGAGTTTTTCAAACTTCAGTGTTAGACATGATGATTTAAGCTATCTTGAAACTTTATCAATTAACAGCTTAAAAGCTTTTTGCACAGCTTCTGTGGAAAAAAACAAAAAAACAAAACTGTGCTGAGATCCAGGGGTTCAACTGGAGAGCACTTAGTGACTCATAACGACTCAGCAAGCTGAGTCATTATAAAATACCAAAGACTCACCAGTGTGAATTCGCATATGATTCTTGTAGTTAGTGGCACTGGCAAATGACCGTCCACAGCTTGGTTCAGAGCAGTAGTATGGCCGTTCTCCGGTGTGTGTTCGGATGTGAACTTTACGGATATTGGAGGTGGTAAATGACCTGCCGCAGCCTTCAACTGGGCATTTAAAAGGCTTCTCTCCTGCAAAACAAGAAGTATGTCAACGCTGCAGCTTGAAATCTATAGAATTGTAAACCTGACAGAAATAGGACACAACACTGTAAGCAGCTGTTTAACATGACTAATGCTGGTATGAAAGTAGCCTTCAGGCCTTTATAAATAACCAGTGTGATTCCAACTGCAAAATGTCTGCTGTGTTTTAAAAAACAAGCAGGAGGAACTTGGCGTCATGCTTCTAGTGATGACCATGTGCCTGTGCTCCTGAAGCACTATGGTGGCTTTGAAAAATTTCAGCTCCCCTCATCTGTTGTTCAGCATTGGCTGAACAACTTGACACAACCCCCTCAAGTTGTTCAGCCAATCCTAGCTCTTCACCACCATGTGTTGTTTGTTTAAAAAAAGACAGTGCTGTGTGGCTAGTTAGTTCAATCCATTTTGATTCCAAACACTCGTTAAACAGCCCCTTCTGTATTAACAGCCCTGAAGTAATATAGCTTTTACCAGCAGTAGCAAACAACAGTTAATCTCCTGGGTTTGTTTACAAACCTTATCAGGCTTATTGAGTGTTGCAACAACATTGTGACTTGTCAGTGAGTTTCTGGGTGTGGTTGTTTACCTGTATGTGTCCTTGTGTGCTTTTGAAGGTCTCCAGAAGTTTTGAAGGACTTGCAGCAGTTTAACTCCTGACATCTGTATGGCTTCTCCCCTGTGTGTGTGCGCGAGTGACTCTTCAGTCCATAGCCTTAAAGAATCACACAATTTGACATTCAGCTAAATTATTATTCCATAACTACAAGCAGCCTATTCCATATTTATACTGATCTCAGATATGGTCTTACATTTAACAGCAAGAGTTTTTTCCAGCTCAAAACAGACCTTTGGGGATCTCTTTCAATATACTGTTTTATATTACAATATAACATAACATAACAGGCAACTGTTGTTGTGATTTGGTGCTCTATAAAAATAATAGAATTTAATTGAATGGGGTTGACTAAACTTGTGTTTACAAGTGGTAATTAAGGCAGTTTGTCTGGGGTGCTTTACTGAAGAGTCTGCATTTTCCACACATTTCAAGTCATTTGATAAACAAAAAATTTATTTTTTGCAAATAAATTAAATCCCACTCAATTACAGCCTTCATTAAAAGGAAAAAAAAAAACTTACACAGTAATAACCTGACTAGTTCAATTGTCAACATCACTATGGTGATAATGAGATTTTAATCAAGGGTTTAAAAATGTTTTAATTTGGCAACAAAAATAAAAGAAATTAGCCATGAGTCAACTTGTAAAATTATATTATCTGTTGCTACCTGTTGCAAACTTCTTTCCACAGTTGGGATAGTCACAGATGTACGGTTTGTCTCCAGTGTGGGAACGCTCATGTACCTGCAGGACACAAACAAAACTGTAAAGCATTGCATTTCAGTAAATGGCAAAATCTTACAAAAAAAAAACTTTTTAGAAAAACAAAGCACCCACACTTACCTTAAGATGGTGGGCAGTGGTGTACAGCTTTCCACAGCCTTCATATTCACAGCGAAAGGACTTTTCCCCAACATTTGAGACCCTTCCTGGCCTGTTGTCTTGTCCCTGTAACACAATCTGAAAGACAAGGCACAATTATGTATCCAATGTTAGACTTAATGTAAAGAGAAAAAAAAAAGGAGAAATAAATAAAAAGAAACATTACCCGCATGTGGACACCATTGTCTGCTTCAACTCTGCCAAAGGTCCCCAGGGGGTTCTCTATATTCTCCACCTTTGAGGGAAAAGAAAGGGTATTTTAATATCTATTGGATGATCATAAATATATTAAACCAAGGGATATTAAATATGAAACTATAATATTTAAAATTGATAAACCATTATTACAGCAAAAATGGAACATTCAAAACAGGCAAATTTATAAAGCCTATGAATAAGATAATATTTAATCTCATATTCACAAGTGACCATCTTGCCAAGATAACAACATAATAACTTTTTACACAACCCAATTACATGTGCGCAGAACACAATGGTGTTAGTGATTTTCTTTTACCTAAAAATTTTGTGTGACATGATAAAATGCCACTACGTTGCAAGCTCATATCAATATTCCTCTTTGCATCCTCACTGTTACACTTGTCTGCCTCTTACTCACACACGTGTTCTGTCTCGCTTCTACTGACATTCATTCCTCTTCTCTCCAGTGCACTCCACCTCTCTGAGCTCTTCCACCTGCTCCCTACTCTCATTACAGATCATAGTGTCATCTGTAAACATCACAGACCACAGAGCCTTCTGCGTGACCATCACCTTTCCAAACAGGAAGGGCCTCAGATGGTACCACCCCACCCCCATCCTTGAATCCACCTGTCACTTATACTGCATACCCCACCACTTTCTCGCTGTCATAATTCTGTGTCAAAACACACACACACACACACACACACACACACACACACACACACACACACACACACACACACACACACACACACACACACACACACACACACACACACACACACACACACACACACACACACACTGTAGAGTTGGTACCACACCAGTACAAAGACAAAGCACACGTACCTTAGTGGTATACTGTTCTAGCACGCTGATGGTCTCTGGGTCAATAGCTGCCGCCTCTGCCTGCAGGTCTGCGATGGTGCCATCAGCCTGGATTGCCAGGATGGTGTTGGACTGGGGCATGTGCACAGTGTGCTGAATGTAGGCGGTGCTCCCATCCTCCAGCTGTACCTCCTGCAGGCCACCCTGATCATATGTTTCTGCACAGAAATTAGGAGAAGGACGCAGAAACTGAAACTCACTGATGAAACTGAGCTTTGTTCCAGTAAAAATCAAAAAGTTTGGGGAGGGAAATAATAGTTTCCTGCATGTCTGGACCCAAACTTAATGCTTCTTTGTGGTGAAATCCTTCACCTTAAGAGTTTTTATTTATAAATGTTTTGTACATTTTCTAGTCCAACACCAACATTTATGTAACCATTTTTATGTAACCGTGTTGTCCCATGAATAGACTGGTTTTTAAAAAAGAAGATACACATGCACATGAACATTTTTAATGTCTGTGAACTTGCAGCTTAGCCAAACTCTGCAAATAAATTTATAAAAAAAAGAGTTTATAGGAAGGGAATATAATAAAGGATAAGCAGATGTCTTTTGACTATTTTCTTTTACTGATGCAATGAAACATTAAAATAATCAACTAAATAGATGAAAGATGCTTAAAATTCAATTCAGTTTGATTAGGTGCTATTTACCTTTGGGTGTGTGAATATAGGCAGTGGTTCCGTCTTCTAACTGAACAGCCTGTCCATCTTCAAGCTGTAAACTGCCCCCCCCTAAAAGTGCATTAAAAATAAACATTACTCACATTCACTTCTTCATTAGTGTGTTCTTGGTTAGCTACTAGTGAGCTTTTGTTACATAGATGACATGCATTTAAATTACAGCCTTGCACTGTGCCACAAACACAGTACACAAAGAATAAGCTCTACTCTGCTATTGGTATTACAATATTTCAATTTTATTTACCCGCTTTAGGCATGGGCACATGCTGAACATAGGCAGCAGAGCCATCCTCCAGCTGGATAACTTGGCCGTCCATAATCTGTCCATCTGAAAAGGAACCTTTGGTGTCATGCTGGATATATGCAGTGGATCCATCCGCAAGTGTAACAGCCTGCAGACTCACTGTGTCCATACTCTCCATCTGATCTGCATCTGGGAAATAAGAGAGTAGTAAAACATAGACTTTTAGTTTAAGGAGTAATGGAGTAGATCGTTACAAAATGAAACAACAGGACTGCGATGTGATGCCCTTTGTCCCAGCTAATACCAGATTACTTCTGGACACAGTTTTGCCATCCTCAACCAAAACTGGGACTGAAATTCAAATGTGATTAGATGTACAGTTCTGCAGTGATGTCAGTAAATTTTTTGTAACAATAGAAAGTTTAAAGGCTCACCTCCCACTGTCACAGCCTCTGCTAGACAGAGTGTGACCGGCTGCCCATCTGCATCATGAAACTCTGCCATTCCCTGGGAGTCCCGGTTTATCTGGGCCAAGAGCATGCTTTAGCTGCTGCAGGGGAAACAGGCAAGACACTCAAATGAAATGCATACTGACACGGGCACTGGAAATGCAGATACTGTGCGGTTATTTGATAACTGGATGTAACCATTAAGAATCTTACTTAATGTTGTTGCTGTTGCAGTGCCCCTCAAATCATCGCTATTCCTCCAATATGTGCAATACATACATATATAAATGTTTTTTTCAGTGTCTAAACATACTCAGTAAATACAACCAACAAACTGGCAAACAACCATACAACTGCATAGAAATAATGTGTTATAACTTAGTTTTGATTTACTAGAATAACCTAACCTAAGTGTGGAACAAAATAAGTTAAGTGAAAGAGTAAAACAAAAATAGATTTTTTTATAAACAAAAATTAACTTGAGATTTTCTGCATTACATGAAATTTTTTGTTTTGCCAGTTTCAGCATGGTAACATGTGTGAACACAAACAACATTAGCACATATTTACCTGCAAAGTGAGTCAAGTTTGTTTATGAAATGTCTGCTACATATATTTCTTATTCTAAGCTCAGCCCCAGACAAATACCCCTCATTCAAACTAAAGATACAACACTTGTGAAATTGGAGCCAATGTAACAACCTGCTTCATATCAGGCTTCATAGTTAATCTATTTCTATTGACTCAATGGAATTGATACTAGTGTTAGGTGTTTGCATTGTTTTATTCATTTTCTTTTTTGTACCAAGGAAACAAAGTAATCTCATATATTTTGTTTCTTTTATCGTCATAAAAAATAAGCAAAATTTCAAATCTTCATCACACCTTTTAACATTTATTAAGTGGAAAATTTATGTTGCATAAAAGATAAACATCTGTAAATGTCATGTGTTTGCCAATAGGTGATATCAGTCAATAAGGCCGATACTGGTTGATAACATTGTTCAGCTGATATATTACAACATCTCTAACAAAAAGTGAACCGAAACGAACAAACTAACTCTGGAAGTTAAATGAACAGAAAATCTAACACAAATACAAAATAAAAATGTCAAGAAATCCCTACAACTCTGGTGACCTAATCAGACATATTGTGGATATTAAACGCAGAAAGAAGAAGCATATTAAGATTCGTTATAGCGTTCTTCTGACTTGCTCTGTTTTCAAGTTCAAGTCATAAACATAACATCACTTATTATAATAGTTTATTATTAAATTATAATAAACCAGTCTAACAGCTCTGCTCAGCTCACATTTGGTAATTCAATCTTTTACTAGTGTCTTATCAATAACTTAACGTCAACATTACTTGCTTTTGGTCCAAGTCAACGCGCTTGTTGATTTGGACTCAATACTTGGAGCTAGCTACTTACGATGTAGCACAACTATGACTTGCCACATTAGTCAAGTCTGTTGTATATCAAACAAGTGTATTTAACCGGCTTTGGTATCCCAGGATTCAGTTATCACACTGACAGCGTGTCTAAACGCTGAGTTGATGACTACAGCCACAGAAACATGCCGTAATGGAGTAAGCTTGATAGCCGCTTCGTAGGCTAACAACATTGCTAACTATGACAAGCAGCGCTGTCACGACTTTCACAGCGGTTGTTGGCGAACTGTTTCTCGATGACTGCGGTTATCGAGATCACAGAGACTTCTAAATGATTTTGTGAAGTCTAAAAGGGCTCTGGAATGACAAATGGAGGGCTAGCTATCTCACGCTACACAGCTTCCCGTTTGACTAACGAGCGACGCAGTTGGAAAACAAGAGCGAGGAATCCGCGAGCTAATTAATGATAACATAAGCATTTTGGCTCGGTGGGTGTCAATTTTATTTTATGATTAAACAGCCGTCTCCCATTCTTGGACTGAATCCCCACCGCAACCTGTCACTCCCTCTCACAGAGATGGCTGAGGGAATAATGCACACTGGGTAAAAACCAATTTATATACTAACCTCCGAAAAATTTCCAACAATTCCTCCTGTTCGACCACCATGCAACAGTGCAGGAAACGGTCGGCGATGTTCACAACCCGGGAACATGTATGACAGAACTATCCTTACCGTGTTGTCCCGCCCATTCTCTATTGAGGGATTGGTCACCGACTCGCAAAGCCCGCTCTTATTGGGTTAGGCGTGTGCCTGTTACGTTCATTCGAGTCTATACTGCTGGTATTCAGCCTCCCGGGCCCCTGGCAGACGCCATTCCGCGTCCTTTTTCGCATTGTCTCGGCAGTTTGACTGTAAATGCGCTGCTACGTCGTTACAAAATAATTATTTAAGCATGAAAGGTAGACGATAGTCAGCCGACATTGTAGATTCCGAGCCACCGTGCGACACAAAATGTGGTTAAATGGGTTCGCCAGCGACATAAACTGCGCTGTGGTGGAAGAATTTTCGGCATCCATGTTGAAAACAAGGTCGTGTGGGTAAAAAAAGGGGGAATGTGGGCAATGCAGTGAAAAGAGGCTCGCTGGGATAAAATGACACTACAAACTACACCCAGGACATCAGATAATCATCTTTTAAAAGTTGCAGATACAATTTCACCTCATGAACACCTACAAAAGAAGCTGAAAAGACGTAGAGATGTAGTCCTCAATGAGGCGAGAATGACTGTAGAAATGCAGGATTCACCTCAGGGTTGTCTATTTGTATTCCATGGATCAGATACTGCCCGATCAGATCTGAAGTTGAGCAGATTAATAACGTCATTGCATAAGAAAATCCCATCAAATGTTATCATTTCATTAAATGTAAAGAAGTACATCTGAATGAAAGTTCACCTGGTATAGGTAACTAAGATTTTAAAAATGTTTAACCATAAGCCACACTGACAGATATCCTTTGCCTTCCCAAGTCTTCTAGATGACAGGACTGTTTACCAAAATAGATAATTGGCATTGTATATCTAAAGAAAAATCAATTTTCAAAAATACATCTCAGTTCTTTGACATTCATTGAGTCTACTATCATTACATTTTCATTCGTTAAAAGAAGAAGACTTTCATTTCATTTAAAGATCACAGGAGGAAAGGCACCAAATGTTCACATGAATCATAACTTTGTAAAAATCTAGAAATACTTTTAAAGTGACTTGGCTACAGTTTTCACACTTTGCAAAGTCATACAGCGGGCCGCGTTGGACACTTTGGTGGGACAGGTTTGGGATGTTGGAATGTTTGACAACCTTGAGTTTGACCCTGACAAAGATGCAATTAAAGTTTTAAAAAAATCCAAATATGACAATGATAATACTGATCTATATGTCATACTGAAAAAAGAAAATAAACTAGTAAAATTAATTAAAAAGATAAAATAATAAAGTAAACAAACTGTTTAAAGTGATTGCTATGGAATGGAGAAAAACTAAATGTTAATTACACACATGCACAGAAAATAATTATTTAATTATCTGTAAGACTTTTTTTTACACTTTCAGTACATTTTTTCACATTATAAACTTTGACCTCAGAGCAAAAATATGGATTTGTAATGAGAAATGATTTTGTTAGTCTTGTATTATTGCTTTTAATTAAGTAAACAACTACCTGCATGATGTAAATGTAGCAGCTCCAACTGATGTCAATATTTAGGTTTCAAACACAACCAGCTTGGGACAGTTTTGAGCCTTCTTATCTGAAACCAACACTTATAACCTCAGAGACACGAAACAGAACAAACACGGAGGGAACGCTTCATCGTCTATTGAATTGAAATGAATTAAATGTCAGGAATACCAGTCTGTCCTGTTAGGGAGCATAAACCACTGTCTCCTGCTCAGATGCAAATGACAGTGATGGCAAAATAAGAGAGGAGATGGCTTTGTGGATATCCCTCCTTTTTGGTGAAAGCAAGGGTGAGCTGCTCACTGAAAGAACATTTGGACAGCGCTGTCATATATATACATTTCCCCCCCCCATTTGAATAGAGAGAATATTTTTGAATTATTTGCTGTAGCCCAGTGCTCATGCTTTCTTTTTAGTGATTCATATTTTCTAACAAACAATAAAATGTTATTAAAAATAGAATTGAGAAAAAAAGGGATTTTATAAAAAGTTTTATTTCCTGTTACAACCCTCACCAAAAAGCCTTTGTTTTGCAAAACGTGAGTTAACTCTTACAGGCCTGCTGCTCATAGAGCTTCACATTTTGTGCAAGTGGTTTCTCCACGTGAGAGCGTGTTATTGGAGTCACGCTGCAGCAAAGTGACGTATGTTTCCCTGTTTTCGTTCTACCTGCCTCAAGTAAAAGCAAAGTCACGCAAACATACTGAATGAGACCGGAAGCTGCTGTCAAAATAAAACCGGTGAGAATTCAGAAAGTTCTAGAATTTGTCATCCCACTAAAGCGCTGGCAAACACCCAAGAAATGCATACATGAATATAACATATTGTGGATTATGTGCAAGCGTTATCAGTCATTATTAAACATTCAGTGCACCACAGTGTTTCTTTTACTTTTTGATGTTTGCATCTGTTTTGTTCCAGTGAATTATTGGCCCATCGTCTTTTCCGTTTTCTAATCATTTATGTTCCTTGAACATTTATATGAAACACAATAAATAAATAAATAAACTTGTGGCGCGGACATATGCAGTACAGCTGGTCTTTGTAAACAGTGAGCTGTAGGCACTTTAATAGACTGTAGTCTGAGTTATCTGAAGCAAATGAACATAGCTTACCAGATTCGCATTGTAGCAGTTCTCAATCTTTTTCTGACATGGCACACTTAAGCGGCCAAAGGAAAAGAAATCTTACTTTTAACGGAAATATTCTTAATTCAGCATTTTGTACACAGAAAGAAAAATATTTTGAGTGTTTTTAAAGGTTGTACAATAAAAATATAAATTCAGGGTTGTGTTAGTGGAAGAACGAAGTAAATCCACTTTTCAGGGGTCTCAGAGTTGAGCAGTTCATGAATCTGTAATGCAGCATTAAAACATCCATCCGTTCATTGCGCAATGGGCTATGCAGCGTTTGGAAAATGGGTTTTATTTTGAAAGTTCACAGCAGGATTCATTTTTACAACTTGGGCTGTCTTAACTACCTGTCATGTTACGGGGGAGTCTCCTCTCCTAATGTGGACTTGACGCATCGGGGATTCCTCATTAGGCTCGGTTGTATGCAGGCAGTCAGAGAGCCGGGGCAACACAAGCACACGCCCGCCATCATGTTTACAGGGATGCGGACAGAGAACCGCGGAGAAAAGGGGGTCCTGGATGCAGCGACTCTGAGGCAACAGAGGAGGCTGAAACAGGCGATCCAGTTCCTCCATAAGGACTCCGCTGATCTGCTTCCTTTGGATGGACTGAAGAAACTCGGGACTTCTAAGCAGGGGGTGAGCCTCATATCTAAGGCCATTATTATATAGACATTATATAGGTGATGGGGAGGAGGACCATTGCCTCTCTCTTTCTGTGTGTGTGTGTGTGTGTGTGTGTGTGTGTGTGTGTGTGTGTGTGTGAGAGAGAGAAATTTATCAATGATTTATACTCTAAAGTGAAAACCTGAATCTATATTGTTATCTTATCAGTCTATCCATTTTCCTAACCACTTCTAGCAGGGTGGCTGGAGCACATCTCAGCTGCCACCTGGTGAGAGGCAAGGTATACTCTGGAGAGACTGCCAGTCCATCACAGGGCTAAAGAGACAGACAGCTATTTAATTTGCTTCCACATTCACACCAAGGGCCAATTTAGAATCACCAATGAGCCAAACATGGATGACTCTGGATTCTGTGAAGAAACCATAACACAAAAATATGTCAAAGTTAGGCGACAGAATACTTTCTAAATTGTATACATGAGCTTAAAGATGGTCTTTATATTATAGCATTTTTAGCTCAGACTGTAGATCTGATTTTAGGCTTCGACAATACTGAGGATATATATTCAGTAGGCGTGTTTGTGTTGTTTGTAATCTCTGTTGTAGCAACCACACAATATTCTCCAGAAGCGCCTACTGGAGGCAAAGCTGTGCAGAGGCAGGATAAACATGTGTGGAGTAACACCAAGCAATGGAGAGGTTCGTCTGAGCCACAGCCATGTAAATTCACAGGAGGATGAGGAGGATGACTTCATCCTCGTGCCCTGCAAGGTGGGTGGAAGTTGGGCTACTTAAAAATTCTTTTCAAGCACAAAATATCCGTGACTTGTTTGTCAAAAGGATTTTTTTCTTTCTTATTTCTCCTATCTTACATGCACCTCCCCTGTGTATACAGTGTTTAGGACAGGAAGTGAATTTGCTGATTGATACAGGTTGCAAGTTGAATCTGATGTCTTCTGTGACTGCGGAGAGATTTGGGTGAGATGTCTTCACTAATTTTTCATTTTCCTGACACCAGTTCATTTTTCAGTGTCTCCTAAGTATGTACTGCAAACATCTGCAGCATGTGAGGTGAGAACTGTTGAATTATTTTGTTTCCCTTTCAGTTTAAAAGAACTGGTCGAAGAGATCAAAATGGAGACCGATGGCTTCCCATTTCAGCGCAGGCTCTGCATCGATGGTCACATCAAGGAGCTCGGCCTGACCGTCGGACAAATCAGGATAACTTGCTCATTTGCCATAGTGGGTAAGAAACACAACAATCGTTGCCTGAATGAAAATTATAAGAACACTTTTATATGAAGCGGTGTCATCATATTACTGTTCATCTATTACATCTATTTTCAGAAAGTAACAAGCATCTCATGTCCTTGGGCAGCAAGACTTTAAAGACACTCAAGGTAAATCTTCTGCTTTGCAACCACCATCCATTATCACCATCCATCATCACCATCCATCACCACCATACATCACCACCATCCATCCTGGAGGGGAAACAACACAGTGATGTAAACAGATACAAGATAAAAGCTAGATGATTAACTACACTAACTAAAATGGCTCTACTATAACCAACGCGGTTCTGTAATGTTTTGACATTTCTGTTTTTGCAGTGTGTAATCGATACAGAACAGCAGATCATGGTGATTGGGACAACTGTGAGGGAGCAGATTCATTTTGCCAAAAAGCAATTCAGTGAAGGGTAAGATGTTTTTCTCATCTTTTAGCTTTAAAAACATTTTTTTTCTTGTGCAAATTATATTTATACCTTTCAAAATAAGGTATCATGCAGTTTATCAAATTAATATCATGAGGTGCAATCAAACATTCAAAACCTTCACAAAACTCTCATTTTTAAATTAGGGTGTAATCCACTACTTATAGAAAGTTGTGCATTGCTGGGAGTTTTTCACGCATAAAGAACCAGTGCAAAAAAATATCCATACACTGCTTATTTCAAGCACCACATTTTGCTTTCTGGAGTAGTTTTGCATTTTCATTATTGTAGCAGTATATGGAAAACATAATAATGGTGACTTTCATTAATGTTAACCCTTGCTTACCTTTAATTATTAATTAAGTTGGCAAAGCCTAAGTCTAACCAAATCTGCCTCTTCTCCCCCCACTTTCGTCTCTGCAGCTCCACAGACTTCAGAGACCTGGGTTACTAATCTTCCTACCCACAAATAAACCCACACTGACCAAAAGCAATAGGAACATTTACTCCTACAACCAGATGCCTCATTGGAGAACTTCAGATTTCTACCTTCACACACTTTCAGTTTCTGTTTGCCAGTTTGCTTGCTGCGTTTAGAAGTCCTGATGCTCCACAATGACTTCACTGATCTTAACGTTGGCAGCCTTTAAGGCAGCCGTTCTCACTCTGCAGCTGCTCGCACCTGCAGGTTAACATGTAGCGTTCTTTTAGCCCAGAGTGTGTGAGTCTCGTATTAGCAGTCGCTACAGTAGTACGTGCTGTGCAGGTAGTTAACAGAAGCTGTAATCTCTAAGATTGTGATATAACTGTGATTTTTAGCTCTTTGTAATATCCAGCAAATTAGTATTATGCTGCCAGACATGGTATTCTGCAGCCGTGGAGAACAACTGTTAGTTTGTGTAGATTAGGAGCTCAGCACAATCTACTGAATACAGATTAGACGTTTCTCTACTATATTTGATAATGTTGTAAATGTATTTTCTAGTTGAATCATGTATTTGCATTGAGGTCACTGCCTTTTAATGTTTACAGGATTGTAGTGACACTTGTGATAGGTTTTATCACCCAACGGAGGCAAAAGTGTACCACTGAATAAACAAATGAACGGTGACATTTTAGTGCCTTTGCTCATTTTTTCACATGAGCTGTAGCACCATGAAAATCTTATCAGTGCCATTTTATCTGAGAGCCATTTATGAATGTGTGACCAGCTGAAGGTGACCTAATTCGAGTTGTTAATTAGAGGAAAAATCAAATAGAGTTAGGAGAAGAAAAGTCCTGACACATCTGCAGAGATTAGTGTCATTTTTCACAGCTGCTGTTTTTGTGTAGCTGTACCATAGCAACTGTAGCGTGACCCGGCCTGCCGACTGGCAGGTAAACAGGCCCTCCAGTGGTTATGAAGAGGGCCAGCTCAGGCTCGAACACCATGGAAACCGACATAAACAATGGGTTGAAGTTGTTGTCTGCAGCTGACTGTGATCGACACAAAAAATGTAGGTAATGTAATCTGTGTTTTAAATGTGTTATATTTCAATTGTAGTGACTCATGTTTGTAGCTGCTTTCTTTACTGAAAGAGGTTAATAACTGTGTTTGCTATTTTTGCGGACATAGAAAGAAATGTTTCAAGTTTCTCTCCGTATTTGAGTCAACTTGATGGAAGTAGATTTACTTAAGTCCTCTAACTTTACATTTGATTAGACTACATGCTTTTATTCCACTACATTTATCTGATAGTATGGTGAATTTGTAGATTTGGGGTGATATTACAAAGTACAATAAAATAAGAAACGATATATATAATATTAAAAATATATATATTAAAATGTGAAAAACTACTACCCAGCAAAATATAAAGTTAGTACATACAATATATACAATATATACAGTATATGTTCAGTATATATAGTCACACATGAAAGTAATTAAATGAGTCCCATCTTCACCTATTGCAACATTAAAGAGACGTACACATTAGTATATCAGTTATTCCAATATGATCCAGTAATATAGACAGTTCTAAAGTTGGCCTCTTTGCATTATGACTAATTGGAATAATTATTAAAAACATAACATTAAAAAAAACTGTAATTTATCTATAAATCTGTCTAATTTATCTATACATTTAGAAAAGTGCTGATTATTTTTCATAAAAATTGATGCAGGTGCTCAGTTTAAAATTTGGTAAAGTGTGTTCTAAAACAAAAAAAAATCGAAATAAAGATTAAAAAATGTTCACAAGATATGTAGATATTTTCATTGTTATGTGTTTTGTGCTTTTTGATAATATGTTACATTTGGCCTAAATATAGTTCAAAGATTTTCAGGTGATTCCTCGCCCTTTCTCACTGTCTTTTCACTATTACAGTTTACAAAAAAGGCAAAAAATAAAAGAAAACTGTGTGATTCCTTCCCATTACCACAGTGTTACTATGACATCTGGACAGATGGTGACATGTGAGGCTGCACTGATACCACTGCTCCTGGGAAAGCAGGGATGCAACATCACGTTTGTCCTGGAAAGCTCTGAGAACATGAGAGCTGTTCTGGGGTCAGTGAAACACCTGCTGATCCAGACGTTGCTGAATAAAGCGTCTCACAGGGACTCTCTCTTTAACATCATGAGCTTTTCAAGCAAGGTGAGGGGGATCTGGTAATTTGGGGCTTTTAATAATTTCTTTGTATGCTCATTTCCAGGGTAGAATGGTTGTACAGCATACTATTAACTTAAAACAAGAATCAGGTGCACTAGTTTGAATTTCTTTTGGATTTTTGATCCAGTGAATTCACACACAGGGCTTTTGATCACAGCTGTGCATGAAGTCAGTCAAGTGCAAAATTGAGTAAACTCATATAGTATACTACCTCACCTTTATATGATTTGATTTTTAAATAACTAATCACTCTTATTCTTTCATTTTCTTCATTTTTTTAATCTCACCCTGAGCTTTTAGTACTTTGAGGACATTTTTTTAAGCTTGAGCAGAACCTCAGATTTACTGAGTCTTTCTTTCCCTTGAAGGTGACCTGCTGGTCCTGCCACATGTGCTCCTGTGCTCCTGACACAGTGTACACGGCTCTGTCCTGGATTCACTCCATCAGCTGCAGCTCAGGCGGAGATCTCTTGTCTGCTCTGAGTATTGCTCTCACCGACCCTGCCTGTCATGCCGTCCACCTTCTTTTCACAGGCTTTCCTGATCAACCAGAGGCCGTGCTGAGAGCTCTTCCTGCACTGGCAGTTGGGAGGCCTGTGAACGTTTTCTACCTGCAAGATATAGGAAATAAACTGGACAGAAACACAAGGGACTATCTGCAGTCTTTCACACAGACCACAAGGGGGAGCTGTTATCTGATTCCATTCGATTTGAATGGCACGCTGGAGAAGGTATAGACTGAGAATTGCTCGGTAGTTCTAAAAAATAGGCCCCACAGTGACTGTGAGTCTGAGTATGTGTGGTTCTATTACTGCTGTCAGGTGATTCCTCTGTACGTTGCTGAGAGCCAACCATCACTGCCAAGCTTCAATCCAGCCAAGTGGTGCTGTCCCTCCACCTCTGTCACAATACCACAGCTGCACCACATATCTTCACCCCTGCTCAGGTCTAGTTGCACAATTTTTAATCTTTTTAAACTTTGAACATTGTTTTAACAACAATTTAACACTATAGGAGCAGTCGGAGTAATCCCAATCTTCCGGTTACCTCCTGTATCCTGTCTGGTCAAACCCTAAGCAGCCCAGAATTCTTCCCAGGATGCAGAGTCCTGGCCAGGAGAGAGCGGGATGGCCTTTATTACATGGGCACTGTCATAAAACAAATACAGGTGACACATGACCATTGAATATTGTTTCTACTACAGCTAATACGGGCTAATTCAGTTATTTACTCCTGCAAAAGCACAATCGTTTTAAAAATGAAACTATACATTTACAGTATTTGCTGACTTTAAGTTTAAGGGTATTCAGCCACACCACTTTTAATGTATTAGCATCTGGATGAGTGCACAGGGGCACATCAGCTGCACTGAGCAGGGCTCTCATTGACTGACTGCTTTAATAAGCACTTTGCCCAAAAATTGTGCCCAGTGTTTTCCCAATTTTCCCATCTGTCCCAGCTGTCACAGCGTCAGTGGTGGAGTAGATCTAGGTAAGGTCGCCAATCTCTCACAAGGCTCTCCTTGTGCCATCCCATTTAAAAAGTGGTGGGAAAGCTCCTGGTCTTCAGAGGAAAAGCAGAATAAATATAGAGCATTTAATCTATTGTGACGCAGCTTCAGTACAATCCAACAAAAACTGATCATAAAAATATAACCTGATGAGCCGAAGTAAAAAAAAAAAAGTTTTAGTGTCAGAGTCACTGCTCTTATCCAAAAGTCAGACGCTAACGGACTAAAAACCAAATTTTAAAAAAGGGACGAGTAAATATTTGAAGACTGTCTTCCAATTTTAGGGCTGCAGTGGAATTTGGGTGGTTGACTTTGACCATGCAGAAAGCGCAACGTTTGAGATTGCCTCCTCCCAGCGCCAGCTCGTTTGTTCACTTGACATGGTCAATGACAGCAGAGGTTGCACATGCAGGTTGGCTCCTGGCGACGCTGTCCTGTCACCATGGGAACAAGATCTGAGAAGATACGGTCCAGGTCAAG
The DNA here is from genome assembly GCF_041146795.1 of Maylandia zebra. Classification (NCBI taxonomy): domain Eukaryota; kingdom Metazoa; phylum Chordata; class Actinopteri; order Cichliformes; family Cichlidae; genus Maylandia; species Maylandia zebra. The sequence continues at coordinate 24,155,005 of NC_135173.1, read as the reverse complement.
TGGTGGCAGCCACAGAACATAGAGATGGTTATGGAGGTACGGCAGAAGTCGTATATTTTATATTATAACATCATCATATGACATTCAGTGGTGTGGATACAATCAAGGATATTTTTCTTTATAGTCAATAATTCTAATGAGACCGTTTTCAAACGGGAGACTTGTTTCCTAAGATAAATATTCATATGATAAATCACCAATGTCTGTTCATGATCACCATCTGTAATCCACTCAAAGGGCTCACCTTTCCTTCCTGTAGGTAACGGTGTTAGACGCCTCCGGGTGCTGATGTGGAATAGTTGTGTGTATGTGCTTCCTGAAAGTCTGCTTTTGCCCATTTCTGCTTCTCGTCATGCCAGAATAGTACGGGAGCTCCAAGCAGTCACTCACAATCAGTGCTGCAGCTGGCTTTGTGCCCCCCAGCTGTACTGCACCGACTGCTGCCATTCAGCATGTGCCTCTTGCTACTGTTCATCCTGTTTAGTTCCACCCAGCCTTGGAGCTAGCTTTGGAAAATCAGATGAACTTGATAAAACAGAGCAAGTCAAGCAGGTGGACCGCAGAGATGCAGATGTGAGGACGAGTGATCCCGAGTTGCCATCTTCCTCCTCCTCCTCATCTCTTTCCCATGATGAGACTAGAGCATCAACTTCTCCTTCACTGAAGATAAGAAGTAAACAACAGCGTCCTCCCTGGAGATACTGGAGAAGAACTGGACCAGAACCACAGCACAGGCAGCCAGGTGAGAATCAGACACACACTGAGTTAATAAGTTCTGAAGAAGTTCAAAAGAAAACTGGAAACAAAAAGAAACCTTGTGAAAAAATAGATCACAGGTAGATTCCACTGGAGATATCACATAAACAAATGGGTCCTACAGTGTTTAAGGTTAATGACACATTTACTGAGAACACTGGAGTGTTACTGTTAGAAGACAGGAGATATTGAAATTGAAGACATCATGACAAGACATCATGTTTAAAATCCCTTGTTTTGACATCATCTACTTAAGTGAATGAAATTAAACATTTCAAAAGACACTGTACCTGACCTTATGTTACCTGGTTGAATTTTTGTTAGTAAACTCATAAATCAGTGTATTTCCATCTGCTAGTCTGTTCTTATCCAATCTTAAAAACATCCGATCCTCTTCGCCTTTTTTGGGTGTTTTACTGGAGACCCCAGTAAGTGCTGTGTAGAGTGATCCTGAAATCCTTTCGATGATGTTTTTCATATTTTGACTAAATGTTATTCTCTGTTACCTTTATAGCAGATGCTGCTTGCTACACAGTGTGGGCACACATGAACACATGCATGTTATTTTTGATGTATTGTAAACAAATGCATTTCCAGTCCTTTTACCCTCACGTTTAATGGTCACAAATAAGTGCAAACTTGACTCACAAAATGCCAATAAAGATGCAACATGCTGTTTTTGATGATAGCAGTATACAGTATGCGTTCTGATATGTGTGCAATATGCATGAGCTCAGATGGAATTTTTTTTTTGTGCAGGGAGTGCTGGTCCCCGGAGGACAACCCAACCTGTGAGTTTCAGCATCCCTGAACCACAAATTAGTGCCTCACCAAATCACAGCTCCCTGTTTCAGTCACTTCCTGGCACCAGAGGAAGAAGAGCAAACATTAGAGACATTTTGTCCACAACCAGCTTCAAACCTCGACCACCAGTGGGACTGCAGTCTCTCTGAGAACAATGCCAATATATTTACATATTGTCTCAGTGTAAACTCATGTACAGTGCATGTTGAAGAGCCAAACAAAAAACTGATTACAAAAATATTTTATTTCAATACAATGATGTGGTCTTAGTGCAAGTAAGAATGTGTTTAAGTGCATTACAGTAAAATAAAATGTAAACTCTTAATGCAAAAATCTATATACAAGAAGCAAGAAACAAAGAGCATGTGCAATGGTCAGTTGTTATTAAAGGGTGACAGGTTTGGTCAGCTGAGGGGTCAGAGGTCAAAGGTGAGGTTGACACTCTCCCCAGCTTTAACACTGACCAGCTGAGTCTGCTGCTGTGACTCTGCCACACTGGCAGTGATGGCATATGTTCCAGGTGAAAGCTCGATATAAAAATCCTCACTGGATCCAGACACGCGGTTCTGAAAGCAGCAAATAAAAAGATTTTAATGCAATGATTATTTTTTACATTTTAGATGAATTAAAGTCAAACTTTTGACAACATGTAAATAGTAAAACTCAGGCCCCCAAACTGAAATGCAAACTTCATCTATACAACTTCAAAGGAGTTTCCTGAATTCTGCTGGTACTGTCTATGCCACTGTAAAATGCTAACTTTCTGAAGCCTCCAACTCAATTTTTTGTTTCCCTTTTCCACTTTTTTGGCCAACAAATTACCTACTGTAAATTGCTTAAATATAAAGCCTTAAATGCTCTGGGTTTGTCAGCCTCTGAGCTTTTCCTATTCCAAATAATCAAAAACACAACGCAGAATTACTTGGTATTTGTCGCATTTCCTGGTTGGTAGCGCAGCTGATGTCTTTGCAGATGCTGGCTGTGTGTGAAACCTGGACATGTGGTTCTTTTCAATGTCACTGGGCTGCGTGCAACAACCAGACTTGTAAAATCTCTGCAACAAAGACAAAATCCATATTTTATTCTCCCAGGTCTGTAGCTGAAGTCCACATAGAGGTGCTTTGGGACATAGTCACTAACTTTGCAATGACTAGTGGTTTGTGCCATGAACTCAGCGATTTTTGCAAAGGCATCATCAAGCTCTGTGGGATTTCTCTGGAAAAGCAAGAGATGAAAAGAGACAAGCTGATAAAAAAACAAAAAAAAACAAACTTTGAACAAAGAATTAAAAGTATTTATATTTAGATTACATTATAAGGTTATATTATTATAAATATTAAAGGCGAAAGATAAAAGCACCTCGTCAGCTATATCTGTGTCTTCATCTGCCATAGTGGGGTTTTGGGATGCAGTGCTCGCCCAGTCCACACTCCGCCTGGAGGCTCGCTGCAGCACCTCCAAGCCCAGACTGGCAGAGCGCTGCAGGGAGGACTCCAGCCAGGCTTGGCTGTCCATGGACAGGTGGAGGGAAAAACTCAGGTGCCCTTCACCCAAGGAACGGGCACAAAGAACGCTTTAAGATCGCTTTACAGGACACAAATATTGAAAAGACAAGAATTTAATTGTAAATATACCAATATAATACAACAAAAGAATTTATCACTTACTGGGATTTTTTAAAACTAAGATGTCAAACTGCTCTGTGGATCCAGCATATCTAATAGGCATCTGATTTTTCTAATCTGATATTGAGAAAACCCTTTTTCAGCTGCTTCGTAAGAAACACAATATGTCAGAAAACAAGTTAACAGAGCTACATCAGTACAAAATTAAGACTGTGTTAACAAATCTTGGCCAGTTAACAAAGATCAATGTTTTTTTTTCCCCCTCCGACAAGGTTTGAACCAACTATAATCACCTTAAATGCAGTGTGGGAAACAAGAACATATGGGACGGATATCCTAGAAACAGCGCATGCGTGCAAATTAAATCAGCTGGGCTGTCACTTCTTTCTGAAGCTACTTACTTTGAACTGTTAAACACAGACCCGTTTCCCTCGATGGAAGCTCAGGAACACTGAGACGTGAAACACTTCGAAGTGCACGCCTCACATTCTAGAGCATGACGTTGTCACATGTAGAGCACATTCTGCTTATTCCAGGAACCGTCAACAAACCTCGTGTCAGGAGACTTCGTCTACCTGCTCTGCACGTTTAACATGTACGCAGGTTACTGGATGCAAAGTTAGAGAAAACTGTGCTCCGCACACTTACACTCTGGCTTTGACGTTTCAGTCGCATTCACGTCACGCTTTTAGCTGCTTTCAAATGACACGGCAGGAAATCCTACATATTAAAGCCCGCCCCTTAGTGGTGGAGGAAGTATTCAAATCATGAACCAGGGTGAAATTTATGCGTTTACCTTACCTTGTTATCTTTTCTGTGCGGTTTTGTGGAAAACAAATAATGAATATTTTGATTGTGGATTAGTCTGCATTTCTGTTTCTATCAATCAGCTAGTTAATTCATATAACCTCAAATAAAAATAATAAAAAGGAGACGCAAATAAAAGTGCAGGACTGTCCCTAACTATCCTTAATCTGCAGTGAAAGTCATAATTGAACTTCTTAAGTTCATGTTGCCATGTCTAGCACACTGCCAGTGTTTCCAAGGAAAGCTCTTAAAATGGACAACTTTCATGACAAACAATTACTGAATTGTTTCAGCTTTGCTTGCACACAGATACAATTGAGAAAACTTTAATATTTACTGATATTAAAGTTTTATTTTTGACTGTTTTATTCTATACATGACTTGTTAGATACACCATTTCGGGCCTCCAGTCTACAAAACAAGCTGTTAAGTTATATCTGGTAGTTTGTGTTGGGTATCACCACGTCCCAATAAACAAAATTCTTTTAAAGGTAGCAGTTTAAAAGCAGCTGATTAAGCACTATATAAACAAGTTCCTCAGAAATTTGAATATACATATATTTTGCCTCTAATTAGAATGACGTGACAAAAAAACATCAGAATTAACTTTCTGACCATTTCTTTAATTGTTCAATGTAGTGCTGACTTTCTGAAGCACATACGGCAACATTTGTATTTTTTTGGTGAGTTTATATTATTACCAAAAGCATAGCAATACCGTTTCATTGTAAGTCATTAGAAACGACTGACTTTTGCTATATTAAAAGAACCAAACAGGAAGTCTGTGCATTTTTGAATATTGTTCAGTCTGTAACTTGGACACTTGTCAAAAAGATTTTACAAGGACAAGACCAACAGTGCTGAGGATCCAGGTGATTTCCTCACATGAAAAAGTTTCCACTGCTCCTCACACCTTTCAATCAAAATTAACAGCATCTCTTCAGTTTCCATGCTAATCAAATTGCAACTTAGGAGTGGGGCGAAAAAAATTACACACACACCAGTTTCCATTTATACAGTTTATTTCTGCAAAAACACACAGACAGGATCGTTATGCCATCAGCACGCAGGCTCCTCCCGCTGCCTTGATCTTCTCCTCGGCCTGTCGGCTGAAGAACTTGGCCTTGACGATCACAGGCTGCTTGGGCAGCTTGCCTTTGCCCAGGACTTTGTAATAACCCTGCAAAGTAAAGCACAGGTGGAGATCATTATTTTATCTGACAATACACTGTAATATTATCTAATAAGACTAACAGCTAAAACTACGACATGTAAGCCAACCTAAGATGAACTGATAACCACCACAAACAAAACCACACTAGTTAAGTAAAAAAAGTCTGTCGACCCAACAAAACAAACGTTAGACATTGGCTTGGCGAGGAAAAAGGATGCTGGTTCAACTCTAGCCAGAGACACAAATCCCCTTTGGGGTTGCATCAGGTAGAGCTATGCCCAGTATAACTTTCTGTAAGAAGGGAGTGTGCTAACGTGAGCACAATAAGCAAAATGCAGCCAAACAAACAAACAAAAGTCAAGTTTTAATAGACAAGAGTAACTTTTCTATTAAAATGAAATTATGTTTACAAAAAGAAATAATTTTCAATGACTGAAAACAGGAAAATTATCTGGTACAAATCCAGAATTTATAGCTCTTTAAAAATGTAAATGTCTGAGTATAATGTTGTGTAAAATGGAGGGAAAAAAAGTCCTGAAAGCAGAAAAATTAAGGAAAACCAAGAAGTCTTAAATCTGTTTTATTAGCACCACGTACACTTTTGCACCAAATTCATCAGAAACCCATCCAAAACATTTAACTTTCCACTATGAGTGTTTCAACTGTTTAAAGGACACCTGTTCTTTAAAAAAAGAAAACGGTTTCTGATGTCTGATTCCAGCTGCTCAACAACAATCCAATTTCCTAAGGTGATACTCAATGCTGACAAGTCGACATGCCACCACCTACTCCAAGCTACAGTAGAGGAACAAGAACTCCCGTAAAGATTTGAAAGGTCCAATTATTATGACAAGAGAACATTTTTAATAATAGCAAGATTTAGCAATACTTACAGCGCGCACAGCATCGATGATGGGGGCGGGTCCATCGGGCTTCTTGCTATAGTTGATCCTGGTCTGCTCGCTCACCAGTGTCCACAGCTTGTCCAGGTTGATGGTAGGGCAGTGGGAGGTATTCCTCTTCAGGTGGTAATGTCTCATGCCCACCTTACCAAAGTATCCTGGATGGCTGAGGACAAACACGAGGAAAGAAAATGAAATCGAATGTTTTCAAACTAGAGAAACAAACACTAATATTTTAAATATTAACGTTTAATTGAAGTTCACTTTTGACATTCAAATTTAGTGGAATAGTATAAACTACTGCCCCAATTCTAATGTGATGGGTGCATCAGCAAGGTGTTTTAGAGTGTTTGTAACTGCCCATGTGGATGACTGGACTATAGGGGAGGCCAGTCGGTGAGTAGGACCAGTCTTTAATCTAAGAGGACTCAAGCACACCAAGACAATGAAGTCTGTCAAGATGAGACTCTAGTCTCTATAGAAACATTAGATAAATGCATTTCTCTTCCTACAGCCTTTTTTTACAAGCAGGTAAAAACTAATCAGCACATCTCTTAACTGGACAGCAGAACTAACCCAGCATAAATGTGTTCCATAGATGAGCACAGTCCCCAAATTGGGAGAAGGTTCAACAAATTCTTTGTGTCCATAATACACAGTATCAGTGCACTGCTCTCCAGATCTTTCAATAATATATTGCATGGCAGTTTTCACCAAGTAGACTTGGGTTGAGTAAATAAGCTCCGTAGTGGGGATGGTCTACCATGTTTCTGATTTACTGGATGAAATTTTTACTCTTTCTTTGAAAATGCAGCTGTTTAGGTATTAACCTACAGAAAGACTGACCAAGCTGCTGTGGTGGCATCTCAATCAGCTACCTCAACTCTCTTCTGCCTGTGTGAGGTACACTCCAATTCCACTGCCCTACAGTGACAGTAGTCCTTGTTCTGCTGTAGCTCACCAAGGCTGCGGAGCAGAACAGGGACTATTGTCAGCAGCCACAACTCAGCTGATATAACTCGAGTCTGACTACAGGGTGAGGGACTTGCTGAATTTGCCGCCGATTAATTTTGTTATATATTACAGCAAGCTCTATAGTACACAATAATATATTGTTAAAATAAACTATTACTGTAAAGCCTCATCTAGGAAACACTACAGCTATATAGAATAGGGTGATACATCGAATATACTTGATGTATCACGTGTTTTCCACGAACGATGGTTAAAATGGTTTTAACATAAACATCAAGTGGAAATTGCCGCAATATAAAGCTGTCTGGGATAGCTCAGTAGGTAAAGTGGTCGCCCCATGATCGGAAGGTCGGCGGTTCGAATCCACTTAACGGCTACCCTGAGGTACCCCTGAGCAAGGTACCGTCCCTACACACTGCTCCCCGGGCGCCTGCTTAGTGGGCTGCCCACTGCTTCACTGAGTGAATGGGTCAAATGCAGAGAAAAACAAGTAATTTCCCCATGGGGATCAATAAAGTATCCATTATTATCATTATTATTATTATTGTCTGCATGCAATTCACTGTCAGTTTTTTTTTCTCCTACACGCTGCAAATGCATCATTAATCCCCCCTCCCAACCAGAAATTTTTTTTACCTGTGCTGAGCATGCGTGTTTACTACCCGATAAGGAAAAATATGGCGACAGCCGGAGTTACAGAGGAGCGAGCGAGTGAGACTGTTGTTTGGATTTCACAAGGAGGAGACAAAATACGGTAATTTGCAAGACATGCCATAAACCTACTGGCACAAAAAGTATCACGAATTTATTCCATCAGCTGAAAAGTCATCCACTGCAAAATGAAGCCTGTTTTAAACCCTGCATGTCAGCGTCTCCCACACAGCAAAGGAAACGTTAAATAAATCAGCTGTGATACCTGCGACGGTTGTAGGTTAGTTGTTTTTATAGCCACTATCTAAACGTTCATTCCTGTAATTTAAGGCCATCACATTTTTTGGTTCACAATTTTTATGTTATAAGAACAAAAGAGCATCTTTCTAATCTCAATTGTTTTAATTTGTCTCGTGAATTCTTGCCGATGTCCTTTTTTGTTGCTATGATCTCTTGTTTGTTAAACATCTAGTGTTGACCACAGAAAGACTTACTGTGACAGTATTGCCATTTGTCAAAAACCTCTGTGTGCAACAAATGGAACCCCCCCCCCCAAACATTTCAATTCATTCATATATTATTGTCAAAAATATAAAACAGTTAATTTGAAAGAGTATAGCAGTGCAATTTTAAGCTCTATATGGCTGAAAATAGTTTTTTTTTGTGATACAGCCAAAAATGTGACATTAGATTTTCCTCATATTACTCAGCCTTACTGCTTTAGCCACAAAACCTGGCTTTATCTCTAAAGGAATCCAACACAACAACCGAAATCATATCAGGCAACACTTAGGGACATCATAATCTAACTTAAATATCTGAGGTAAAAGCATACTTCTGTGTATTTTTAGACATATTACCTTACAAAGACTTTTATGGCCAAATACAGGGAAGCCAGGTTTACTTGAGTTCTACTTTACAGTAGTCACACTGTACTCAAATTTCACTAATATCATTATGAGTGACTTACTATTTGTCGAAATTGATTCTGTGATGATGCATGCCACCAGCATTACCACGACCTCCAGGATGCTTCCTGTGCTTGCCTGTGGAGAGAGTCGGTAAACGTTTACTCCATCTCCATATCGTCCGGGGATGAAAAACAATCAATTAAAACTTGTGTCAAAAAGAGTATACTCACCAACGCGACCATGTCCGTGGCTGACATGTCCTCGGAGTTTCCTGGTCTTCGACTTCTTGGTAGGCTGTGAGCAAAGATTTTGCAGTTATTGTTAAAAAAAGGATGAGGTTTATTTGAAACATTAGCTCCCGTCTAGCAAAGCAACAGACTTAACAGTCCGGCAGGTCGACTGTGATGTTAGTCTGCTAAGAATCTGTAATAAAATGAGCATACATAGCATGTTTTCCCCACAGAAAAGCTAAAGTAAACCGCTGAGTTTGTCCCCGAGTACTTGCATGCTGCTTAGCAGGTAGGAGGCTAATGCTAGCTCAACCATCTTTATCGGAAGGTTTAACGCTTTATGCCAATGGTTGTTTCAGGGTTCCACCACCACCACCACCACCTTGCACATTTAACTCTCACTACCGTTGTCAAAAAAATTACAAATGTTTGTTTTCTGCGTGTGGGTAAAACTAGGTTCCCTGCTAGAGCCGAGGCCCAGGAGAAGCGACATATCACACAGTGAACCCATCAAAGTCCTCACAAAAATGAGTAAATAACGGTAATAACACCCAGCATTTATTCCTACAACATGAGTGTATTATAAGACACCATCTAAAGTGGATTATTTTATACAGGTTAGTAAGGATGGAAGTAGATTTAACCCAGTTTGGATGCACAGGGATAAAACGTAGAACCTACCATCTTGGAGGCTAGTTGAAAGAGGAACGGGATTCGGAACGAACGCGATTTTGTGCGAGATTTGCCCCCAACAATACAAAGTGCAATAATTCCATAGCGACATCTGGTGATTGAGGATCGAAACGACACAAGAGTCAACTGAAAATTCGCTTTCTTTTTTTAAGTCCAAGAAGACAATTGTGAATTTAACAAAAAAAGTGATACGATTAAAGTCTGACATTGATAGAATTAAACGGGTTCTACTTGTATTTTAGCAATTAAATTCTCATGTTACATCAAACAAATATATATTTGAAAACCCAAGCTAATGATAATAACTAATCACTATGCAAAAATAATACATGAATATCCTTCTGAGATCCAGAAGAAAAAACTATTTAGATATTTTCTTTAGATAATTTAAGTACAGTGACTGATAAACAAAAGTTGACTAATGTTTTGTTTGTTTACAGAATGATGTGATGTAATATAACAACATTGTTTCTGTTTCTGGTACAATGCCTTTTTATTTCATGAAAATTACAATTAGATGAATGGAAATCTAACATTTACAGAAATCATCCATTTCTACAATTTTGTGCAGCCATGGATGCCGCCACGTGCCACGGACCTCACGCCGCCATCACGCCGCCACCTGTCACGACCTCTGCATGAACCTGAACCCAAGTCAATTCAATTCAATTCAATTCAATTCAAGTCAATGTTATTTATATAGCACCAAATCACAACAAAAGTCACCTCAAGGCACTTCATAGGTACAGAGAAAAACCCAACAATCATATGACCCCTTTGAGCAAGCACTTCACTGGGTCCCTGTCTGTTCATCACACTCGGGAAATCTAAGCCTGCTGGCTTCATGGACAGATAAAGTTGGGAGTAAACTGCGTAGAAGTGAAAATGGCTGCTATGCCTTCTAATGATTCTGCAGGCAGCATGTATAATGTAAACAGAATTAAGGAATCCTGTGGAACTCCATGACAACTGTGTGAAGAGGACTCTCCATTTACATGAACAAATTGGAGTCTATTAGTTAGATATGATTCAAACCACTGCAGCACAGTACCTGTAATGCCTACAGTATGCTCTGATTGCTCTAATAGAATATTTTGGTCAACAGTATCGAACGCTGCACTTAGGTCTAGCCGGATAACCACAGAGATGAGTCCACTGTCAGATGCCATAAAAAGATTATTTGTAACCTTCACTAAAGCTGTTTCTGTGCTGTGATGAGCTCTGAAACCTGACTGAAACTCTTCAAATAAGCCATTCATCTGCATTTGATCTGTTAGCTGTTTGACAACTACTCTTTCAAGGATTTTTGAGATGAAAGTAAGGTTGGACATTGGCCTATAATTAGCTAAGACTGCTGAGTCAAGAGATGGCTTTTTAAGTAATGGTTTAACTGCTGCTAGCTTGAAGGCCTGTGCTACATAGGCATATAGGTTGATTATATTTAAGATTAAAGCATTAATAAATGGCAGAACTTCTTTGAGCAGTTTTGTAGGAATGAGGTCTAAAAGACACGTTGGTGGTTTGGAGGAAGTAATTACTGAAATTGACACAGAAGGATCTATTGGAGAAACAAACTCTAAATAAATATAAATGGCAAGTCGACATGCCACCACCTACTCCAAGCTACAGTAAAGTAGAGCAACAAGAACTCCCATAAAGATGTGATCTAGTCCTTTTAACTGAATGAAAGGTCCAATTATTATGACAAAAACTGCTAATTAGAGACGTTTTAATGAGAGAACATTTTTGATAATGGCAACATTTGGCAATACTTACAGCACGCACAACATTGATGGGGGCGGGTCCATCGGGCTTCTTGCTGTAGTTGATCCTGGTCTGCTTGCTCACCAGTGTCCACAGCTTGTCCAGGTTGATGGTAGGGCAGTGGGAGGTATTCCTCTTCAGGTGGTAATGTCTCATGCCCACCTTACCAAAGTATCCTGGATGGCTGAGGACAAACACGAGGAAAGAAAATGAAATCGAATGTTTCACACTAGAGCAACAAACACTAATATTTTAAATATTAACGTTTAATTGAAGTTCACTTTTGACATTCAAATTTAGTGGAATAGTATAAACTACTGCCCCAATTCTAATGTGATGGGTGCATCAGCAAGGTGTATTAGAGTGTTTGTAACTGCCCATGTGGATGACTGGACTATAGGGGAGGCCAGTCGGTGAGTAGGACCAGTCTTTAATCTAAGAGGACTTTTTCATAAGGAAACTTATGAGTTTTCTGATTTTATTGTATATTGCTTGTGATTTAGATTTGTTAGGTGTAGTTCCTTTTACATCTCCCCTCTCTGTGTCTCTCTGTTCCCTAACTCTCACTCTCTGCTCCTCGCTCTCGCCCTTTCTCTCCATCTTCAGTGTTTTTGCACTTGTCTTCGTAGCCTTGTCTCTGTTCCCTCCCTGTGTTCAGTGTATCTAGTCTGTTTCGTCTCAGTATTCGTTTCTCCTGGCCTTTTGTGTTTGGTCCATCTGTTTCCTGTTTTATTTTGGTAGTCTTTGCCCTGTGTGCACTGTGTTCTGTTTTGCTTTCGATGTCCTGTTAGTTTGTAATTAGTTCTAGCTGTGCTCCCACCTGTGGTCCAACCTCTCGTTATCCTGTGTATGTGTTTTAGTCCTCAGTCTCCCTCTGCTCATTGTGGCTTCGTGTGGGTCCTTGTGTTCTGTGTTTCCCTTGTAACTTCCTGGCTGCTAATTGCTAGTTGTCTGTTTCTAGCTTATAGCTCCCAGGTTCTAGTTTCACAGTTTTTAATTTTTGGGTGGAGTTTCGTCTTTCAGGAAATAAAGCTGCCTCTTTTAGTTGATCTCTTTGTTTCTGAGCCCTGTGTTTGGCTCCTACCTCTGCCTGCTATACAGCCGAACCTTGACAGAAATAATTCTGGGTTTTCAGGTCATGTCGCTCACTAAAATGACCATACATGGTTGACAGAGGGCTGAGTGAGATAGTTGCTGAGATGGCAATCAGACATTAGGAAGGAAAATGCTCGGGACGTACCAGTTTTTGAGGAACCTGAGCAGGGCTAAAATAATGAGATCCAACGTCAATTATGGATAAAAAGTGCTTAAGAGGGGTCTCACCTTCAAGAGGGCTTTATTCTTTTCCTCTTATAAGAGATAACTTTGATGGACTGCCTAATCTTGAAGAATCCGTCTCGACTTCTTGAAGTGACTATAACTAGGAACTAGCAAATTTGGATGCTAGGTTATCTGACTCATGCCATAAACATCTCGACAGTTCATTAGGAGCCGCATAGATTCCACACATGGGGCTTGATGTAGTGGTCTCAGACACATGTCCTCCACAGAGGACAAAAGTGAAATGCCAGGTCTTACAAGACTATGATATTATAATAACTATTTCAACATATAATCATCATATATAACAGTACCCTGACACATTATGCAGAGAATATAAACCCTGAGTAAAAACACACACAGGCTTGGATCACGTGCACACAGTTAAAGATGACGTGTAGTCACACATGTCCACGTAGCTTTATTGGGTTTCTGTGGCGACGCAACCGCAAACAGACACAGTTAAAGGTGATTTACATAAAGTCAGTCTGTTATTCAAAGTTTGAGTGAAATGTCCAGCGTGTAACTTGTCATTGGCCAGAATAACAGGTTGCAAAATCAGCCTCTGAAGGAAGGTAAGACACACCTCTGCCATGCCACCAGCTTTTTGCAGCCCTAGAGATCAGCACCACTGAACAAGTAAGGACATTTTTGTCATTAATCCCTAATCTATCTTGTGTATATATATTTAATGTGTTTGAAGTTATACTTTTTGTCTCTATTTCAGAAACAAGGAAATAAAGGTTAATATAAGAGATAAATAATTCTGTAGAAGCGTGTCCCAAAGTTTTGTTCTGCTTTGAAGTATTTCAATTTGATGCCACTTTATTCACACGAAACCATGATAAAGATTTCATTTGGCTTAAAAGGGGAAATATGTATCATGTCAAAGAGTCCATCTCAAATGTATTTTTCTGGCCTTTGTAAAGAGCCTGGCCATCAGATTGAGGAAAATCTTTACTAAATTAAAAAAGTATATAGAAAATGTTTTATTAAAATTATCTTAACTTCCACCAACAGGAACAGTAAAACAAGACAGTGAATCAGTTATTTGCAGTCTGATATATGAATTGATAAAAGACACAAACTCCAATGTTGGTGTTTCAAAATTTAAAAGGTTATTTTTTATAATCCCAGTTCCAGAAACATTTGGTTGTTTTGTAAAATGCAAATAAAACAGAATGCAATAGTTGTAATACCTTGAAAACCCATATTTTGTTCACAACAATCAGATTGTAGACAACGCGTTAAATCTTTAAAATGAGAAAGTGCACCAATTTTAGACAAATATTAACTTTTCATTTCATTAATGTAACTTTGTTGAGATGTGTTTCTGCCTTCAAATTCAAAATCATCTTATTATAAATGATAGTTTTTCTCAATTTAATCATTTGATAGCTTTTCTGTGTAAATGAAATATGAGATTTGCGAATTGTGCAAAACTGTAAATAAAAGCAGAATGGAACAGTGTCCAAACGTTTTTAGACTTTGGTTTGTACGTTAAAGAGGAATTCCATCATTTTTACAAAACAAAGCTGTTTTGTAAACAAAATCTTTTTATGTCATTAATAAAGTTTGAAAATAAAGCATAGGGGTTGTTTTGTGGCCAACCACTGATAGAGCTACAGATTTATTAGCAACCACACACACTGTCACATTGTTTTTGGCTTTACAATATACAAATATTTTCATAGCTGATTTACATGCAGAGCTTTTATTTTTACACCCTCAATATATCTTTTACCTACTGGACAAAAAGGCATCACATGATTACTGGGAAACGCATTAAATATTAAATACCTGTTTGCTGTTTCTATTTGTGAGCTGTGCTGAAATATCAGGGGGCTGAGGCTGAATCTTCACTCCACCAATCAAATCATTTGAGTTCCCCTTGACACTGGACACATGGAACATTTCTATTCCTCTTCTGCTCAGCTCACATCCACCTGAGGACACATTCACCTGACTTTCTGAAGCAGACATCTTGTTTTTTCATCACTTGGCTTCAAACTGAGGTAATGTTTGATCATAATTCACCTAATACCTGATTCTTTCTGTACGTTAATGTGATGTAACTTTTTGTTATGCTCATAACGTCTCTTTTTGTGTTGTAAAAGTTACTCTTTGTGCAAATGAGCAGTTATATTAGTGTTACATTGCTGATTCTTAATCTACCTCTTTTATGGTTTTGTACTTTTCCCCCCCCGGTCAAACACTGAGCACACAGAAGATTTTAAACCATCGGCTTCTTCTCTGTTTTCTCTTCTGTTTTTTCACCCCAAGAGGCCCAGTCTCCTGGAGATGGCAGACTTGCCTCGCAGACGCTATGGCAACTTCCCACAAAGGCGAGCCACCATGTTACCATGGGTAGCCAAGTGTAGGGTAAGGCTGGCACTGGAGGCCATGCCATCTGAGACTGGTCCAAATCTGGCAACCACAGCAGAGGAACCAACCCCCGGGGCAGAACATGTGAATATAGATGTAAACAATGTTTTAAAGAAGGAGGGATTCATCACTACAACTAGTAGTAAATAAGAGATGAGTAAATGGGATTTTAGAAAGATGAAAATAATGCAAAGTCTCTTTTTTTGAATTTTTAAACAAAATAGGTCAGCATGACTGGATTCTGTGAGGTGGAAAAGGAGCCAAACCAGTCTTATGAGAGAAAAACAAAAGCAACATCTCCGTCATCTGAAAAATGGGAAAGGCCTCCAGACAAAAGTGTTAAAGCTTTATTGAGAAGATTAAGGTAAAAAAGGGGAGTATGCTGCGGTAAAGCCATGTTGATTTTAAAGGATGACAACAGAGCAATGGATGAACCTAAAGTCCTCTTTATCCAAACCAATCTATGCTTTGGTACATTACAGACTGGGCAGCCAGTTTATAGACACTTTTATTGCCAGATCAGATGGTGACAGATATCCACGGTCCACAGTGTAGTAGAATACATTCATTTGGACTTGAGTGCTATTTATAGTTTCTGTAGCTGCATGATCATAAAGCCCAGCAAAAGTCAGGGTGACATAGGTTTGGGGTCGTTGTCATGCCTGTTCCTAAATTGTTTCTGTTGTGTATTGCCCTTTTTTGGGGAGGCACTGGGGAATGTTGTTGCCTCAAAGTGGTTTTCTTGATCTGCAGCAATGTTTAGGCAGGATTGTTTTTGTTTGTTCTTTCCATGGGTTTAAAATGGAAAATGTTCTTATGAATTTTACACTCTTAATGCTAACCTTTGATAATCACTTTTAAAAGCTTGCCCTATCAATGAACTTCTCCAAAGTCTTGGAAAATGCTGAACTATTTCTTTATCAGTGTTGTTTTTTCCATTTTTGGGTGAATCCAGTTAAGAAATTTAGCCTCACTGAGACTTTATGCTGAAAATAATCTTGGTAATGGAATTGAAGACACTGCCATAAGACACCTTCAATTTCACAGGATTCACCCAGAGGCCCAGAGGATTCTGGGTAATTCCTGCATACCTGTAGTGAGCCTGGAGCGTCTGAACTTCCAGTCTGTGTCTTTATCATCACTGCAGCCTGTGGTGTCTTTGCAACGTCTGCCTTGCCAAAAACAAGCTGAGCTCTGTGACAATGTGTCATTAAATATTTCTGAACAGGTACAGAGCTGAAGGTCTAAACACTTTCATGTACAACAAAGATAAGTTCTTTTTTTTAACCTCTGTGTCTTGATCTCTGCTAACAGAATGGATTCAGTCAAACTGAGGAAGATATACTGGAGCTAACTGAAGGATCATTCCAGCCTAAACCAGTAGAGCCATGTGATCTCAGTCCAACATCCTGGACTGAACCATATTGTCCTGACAGCTCCCTTTCTGGAGAGCCAGAGCAGGACTCAGGCTTTGACTGTGACTCTAATCCAGATCAGCCTTACATCCTGTTTGATTGTGGATCTGATGATGGGAAAGCTGAATCTGAAGCATTTTATCTGGATCCAGATCCAGAGCAGACTCTGGTTATTGAACTGGATCCAGGAGAAGAAGAAGCAGATCAGGACCAATGCCTGCCCCCGGAGGATGAAGTTGAAAGTACATGTGTGGTTGATATAATCCAAGTGGACGATGGTGAAGATCAAAGAAGTGAAATTAGATGCTTGGGAGAACAGGCCGACTCATCCACCCAGCAGCCTGGAGCTGAGGCTGGGACTGAGGAGAGTGAAGATTTCTGCGCTGTTTGTCTGAACGGAGGAGAGCTGCTCTGCTGTGACCGCTGCCCCAAAGTTTATCACATAGGCTGTCATATACCTCCTCTCAGCAGCTTCCCGCTGTAAGTGCTGTGTGAACATACAAATCTGGATATATGACATATGGGTTTAATGTGTTTTTTCATGGACTGTGGTCCTGTGTATTCCACAGAGGTGACTGGGTGTGTACTCTGTGTAGAAGTGAGCAGGAGCCCGTGGAGGCCTACGACTGTGAGATCATGGACTCCTGCGAGGGAGTCAAGGCACCTTATACACTATCCAACCTGGACCAGAGGGTAAGGCTGGTTTAATTCCTAAATTAAAGCTATAATGCTTATTTTCATTCTGTTGCTGTGAAGATGGCCTTAAATGTTGATCCTTTCTTACAGGAGATTGTTTGGTTCAGACAAATCTGGAAACAATTCACTTAGTTTTGGTGAGAGAGCTGTCTGGGGAAGAGTGTGAAGACGCCAGGTCACACACACTTACTGTGAAATTAAAGGACTATTAACTATTAAAGGGCTACTCTCCAACTGAAATTGATCCACCGGTGTGGCAAGAATCCACACAATTTTAAGTTGTGTAGACTCATTTATGACTCTCTCTCTATATATATATACATTTGTTAAGGTTTAAGCTTTGATTTTATTGCAGTTTTTGAGTCCAGTTTGGGGTCAACATTGATTAACAGACTTACAACAGTAATATTTATTGGTGCAGAAGCTTTCTATTAGACAATTAATGGCCAGAGTGATGATGAAAACAGCTTGGTTTATTGCCCCCTCTGCCCAGACTGCTCCCTCACCAAAATTAAGTGGATTGCATCCAGATTTTTCTGAAGCAAACAATCTCCTGTGCAAAGTGCTTTGAGTGCTTTAATAGAGTAGAAAATTTGCTGTATAAGAACCATTTACCATTTATTGAAAACCATAATTAATAACACTTTATAATATCTGTAATAATTAAAGAAAACAGTATAGTATTAATAAAGTATTCCTGTGTGAAATATATTTGGGCCATAAATGACTAAAATACCGTGTCACGTGAGGGTTATCAATGTTTATTACACAAACCAGATCAGCCTGCGTTTTCACACTCGCCTCTATCCTGTGTAATAAATCCGTGTTGTGCTCCACTGTAAAGAAGCTTGAACTGATTTTGCTCTTTTGTCTGCAGAGATGTGAGAAGTTGACTCTGCTGTTATACTGTCAAATCCTCAGCGCTCCTTTCCATGAACCTGTCAGCCCTCTGGTCAGTCCAACAACAACAAATCACCTCAGCAGTAATGTAACATACATGAGCACCAAACGGTTTAAATATACAGTGCATATTTATATATACAGCAATAACTACAAGACATCGCTGTTAGCGAAATTGTTACAACCTAACTGAGGATGTAAAATGTTCCACCTCTGTGATCTTACATCAAATCTATGCTCTCGTGTGCCAGGCTCGAAACTACTACCAGATCATCAAAAGGCCCATCGACCTGTCAGTGATCCGCAGGAAACTGGACAAGAGCAACACTCTCCACTACTTCACTGCTGAGCAGTTTGTTGATGACGTCTTGTTGATGTTCAAGAACTGCGCTACTTTTAATTACGTAAGGAATATGAGCGGATTTCCCACTTTGACCTCATTTCTGGTATAATTGAGTTATTCCTGCACTGCAGTCTGTGGAGATAAGTTCCACGTGTATCAGCAAGCTGGGCCTCTTTCTTCACATGGGGCCTGCCAGTCAAGGTTGTGTTCATCTGCAAATCAAGTATCAATCAAATCTCTGGATTTACTACTTATATCTACCAGGAATGAAGATGTTTACAGCCAAGGCAGTTATTATAATGTATATTGGAGGAAATCTGTAGTCTTTGATTTTCTTTCTCCTCAGTGCTGAGTACATGGTTATGGCATAGTAGACAATATGCCATGGGAACGTGGATATTTGTGTAAACTGTATGGTAATCAAGTAAGTGCTGAGGTATTTTAAAATAAGTTTAACCAAAATAGAAATCTGATTTTGAATCTGGAAGGATCACCTTGCACCTGCTTGGTCTCAAATATTTATGACTTTATTCTGGTAAGCTAATTCATCATAGGTCACTGTGGGTTGTTTTTTCTCTCCTTGTGCTGTGCAGCCAGACTCAGAGGTGGCTCAGGCTGGTCGAAACCTGGAGATGTTTTTCTTGAGCAAACTGAAGGAGATTATTCCAGACCGGACATTCCCATCAGCCAACCAGGGCACAACAGACAGAGCTCGCCTTCAGTGGCTCCACAGGAAGAACAAGGAAAACTCCAGAAAGAAGAGAAATGTTTTTAGCGGGAAAAAATATTGCCTATAACTTGCAATTTATTAATTTCCTTACACCTCTCAAACATGTTGAAATTTAAGTCTTTAAAAACTGTGACAATAACATTAATAACTTGTGTTTTTTATATTAAAAATACATGTCGTGGAACTGAAAACTTGTCACATTTTTCAGGGATGTTCATGGAATGAAACAGAGACAGATGCTATTTACAGTTTTTAAATGAAATCAGTCAAATCAGATCAGTTGCATGATTTATCATTTTCATATTAAAGTGCTCATATTAAATAATAATATCAGCTTATGTAAAAGTTATCCTGATCGCTTCCTTACATACTCAGTTTCAGGCTGTTTGTTTTACTATTGGCTCGGTATAATGTTGATAAAAGGGAATATCCTTAATATAATCTCAGGTACACATCTCTGACATCTCTGATTGGCTGACCTCTGTTTATGAGTGGTAGCCAACCAGAAGAACATTAGCTTGATAGAAGAACCAAGCTAAATGGCTTATTTGAGGAGCTGCTCATAGGCCCAGCATTACTCTCGTAAAGACTAAAAATACAAATTGAGTTGTAAATGAGCACAATAGGTCTACTTTAACTCTGTTATTGTTAAATCACTGCTCAACACTGATTTTAGGTGATGCAAGTATACTTTATACAGTAGACAGAAGGCTTTCCACCTTTTCATAAAAACTACTTCATAATGGTGCATTGGCACATGTGGCATACATCCCAGCAATGTGGGTTTGATGACAAATAAATATCATTAAAATGGTTTTGGTTGATTGTTGGTTATTGTGCTTCTGCAGTTATCACAAACTTTCCCCAGCAGGGGGAGCCCGTGTAAGACTTAACACTGGAAGGACATCTGTTTTGAATGTACCCTCAGTGCAAATTATGCTATTGACAGTGAGTCCATTATAGCACAAGAGGCTTTTGTGTCCCACTCCCCATTTATACCATCTTATCTATCAACTTTCATCTTTATCTATCCACTTTCTTTCTTAATACCTACAGTTGCTCTGCCTTCGTCTTATTGTGTGGTTAGACTTCACATAAAAATAAATCCTCATCCATGACAGCATTCAGTTTCATAATTTATGACAAGTAAAAGAAAAAAAAAAGATGTAAAGCCCGAAAAGGCAGCAAGTGATGTATTAAATCAATAAAATTCTGCCTCAAAACTAAAAACAGTTAATATAAAATGGAGAAAAAGTAAAACTAATGTCTGGATTTTTACCAGTGTGTTCAACCAGAGAATTGCAACTTTGGAAATATTTATCTAAATTATAATCTAAAGCTTGATTATATTACCAGCTGACAGTAAAAGTAACAAATAAAGAATAAAAATAAAGAAATCAAGAAATGAGATTGGAGCTGCAATGAAGAAAAAGCCCAAACAAAAACAACAGAGTTTCAATAATTAAGTTACTTTATTATGTTTCTTAAAAAATTACAATAACAGCACAAAAATGGTTAACAGCAGCTAGCCAGGCAAGCGAGTGTCCAGGGCCGCTAATTGCCTTAAACTAGCAGCAGAGATAAACCAGTCTGTGTGTGTGTGTGAAGGAGGAGGGGGGTGTTGTATCTGGGGTCCACTCTCCTACAGTCTGATTTGCCACCTTAATTGCTGCAACCGTACTCACCACCATCAAGCAGAGGGCAGCATAACACAGGGTCACCACGGGGTGAACCTCCACTGGTCCACAAACACCAGTAACCAAAACAAAAAAGGGAGTTACTAAACATACTTTGGATAGTGAGTGTACAATAAATCAACTTCCCCACAAAAATACAACCCGAAAGTCAAGGGGGGATTGAGCAATGGGCTTCAGGTGTCTTTATTCAAGCGCCGATTGAGAAATTAGAGGAGGAGCCAGGGTTTATCTAAGCGGGGCACGTTTCAGTCTACAATTTCCCCTCAACACTAGCAAAATGAACACTGATTAGGTGATATCAAAACTTATTTTAATACTATAACTTATTTTTCGCAGTAATCATTTTGATTTAACCTACTTGACACTAACTGGTAAAAAATCATGCTGTCTGGACAGTCTGCACACAACAAGCTGCCAAGTGTTTCAGAAATATGAGACAGTGGCTCGAGCTCCTTAAATGACATCATGCAGAGCCAAGCCAGTAAAACCCAGTGAAGGCTGGAGGAAAGTGCTTCAAAAACAACCACGCTATCTGCTGTACTATCTGCCAGCAAGAGTTACTTTTGCAGCATAAGTTATGCATAGTATGTGCATTTTACTTTGAAACAGCTGTGGTTGTGTCAGAGTACAAAACAATACTTCAGTTTATTACAAAACCTATTGCATTGCATTATTGTAGTGCTTCAACCTGTTTATCTGGTTATTATCCACAAGCATAATTACAAATATACTGTCATTTTTTTCCCACAACCTGGAAATCTAACAATTATTCTTGCTAATTAACTGATAGATAATAAATATTAATTAGCAAATTGTTTAATAAACATCAATTTATCCATTGCTGTACTTCTCTGTGTGAAGGGAGACTTACCATAAAAACAGAATAAAAAAGTAACAATAACATGAGGCATGTAGTTAAAATGAAGTTGTTGTAACATATGCAACAAAGAGAAATTCAGTATTTGTATAACTGTATAATTGTTAAAACCAAAATTGTAACATTGACATGTTGAATTATTTTGCAACAGATGTTTGCTTGACAATAAACAATCAGATGTCAGATATGCTAAGACTAAGATTACTAGCCCTATCAGCAACTAGTCCTGGGTCAGATTAGCGACCTGTCCAGGGTGTACCCCGCCCCCCCTCTCCCTATGGTAGATGGGATCGGTTCCAGCCTGCCGGCAACCCAGATAAGGATAAGCAGAAGAGAATAGATGGATGGATAAATGGATGGATGGACAAGCAGCATAAATAAAAGAAGCTACAATGAGACTAATTTCAAAATTCATTCATGCCAGTACTTCCCCCTAGTCATCCTGAATTATGATGTCACGGCAATTTATTCTCAGTTCCTTGCTAATTCTTTCCCAAACCCTTACTCCCTTGACAGAATACACTGTTTTACAGCAGTCTTCACTAATTCTTTTTGACCATATATATTTTTTCTTAAACGATACAGACAGTCTTTGGATACTTCCTCGTGATTTTTACATTAAAATCATGCTGTGGATCCGTCTGCCAAACCTGACAGCCTGTGTTTCTCCTGGACTCTGCTGCCCTGCTTGGTGGCTGGCTCGCTCTGTGTTGTTGTCATTTTCTGATTGTGGTTTTCAATTTTTCAGCTCTTAAACGTGTAATGTTTCAGGACATTTTGTTCTTGCTGTTCTTCCTTCCTGCAGCTCATTGTAATTTGCCAAACATAAGAGAGCATCAAGCTCATGCTTTTATAGTCTATTGTCAAAATGCTCTTATGTATAATCAGTGATGAAAGCAGCTCTGTGAATGCTGCATGAGTGCCTGCACTCTATAAACCCAATGAAAGGCTTTCAAATGGACAAAATCTGTTGCAACCACTGATAAAACCCACTGTGGTCCCATTATAAACAATATCTTTGATCTGTGTGCACATCTAAAATTTGTCAGCCACTGAAAGAAAGCATACAGAAAGGGATGAGAGCGAGCTTTTCAGGGTCGCCATCGCTGTGGCTAATTTAAGGTAAAATAGCATAAACTGACCTTGGGATGTCCTTAACAGGAGGTTTAATGACTTTGGAAATCTACTTTGTTCAGTTCATTAAACCTTAGTCACGTGTCGCCTTCTTGTTTTCTTTCTTTCATCAGTTCTTCTTTCTCCTTCTTTTTTCCCGTGTCCAGATGTTTCATTTAATAACATCAAAGCCCCCCTCACTCTGTCTGTCTGAAGCTGGGTGAATCACCAACGTATAAAAAGGAGGAAAATGCTGACATACCTCCAGCTGCAATGGAGAATATCGTCTCTGAGATAAGACCTAAATCTAATGTTTAGATCAAACTCAACAGCAGCCATTAGCCCTGATTGTACCTCTGATAGTTTTGATTCATCATAAGAGCATTGTCACTTTAGAACAGTTAAAGATGTATCGTTCCTCCAAAAAGCTGCTGCATGATTTGCTCTTGCTTTTTGTGTTATTTAGGGTGGTTTAGACTCCCTTCCTCACTCACATTCCTGGTTAGCTACTGCATGAAAATACTGAATTATTGTGTCTGGGAGTGGAGTAAGTGCATGCTGTTGACTTTGGATGCTACTGAGAGCATAGCTGATTTGGTTTATTACACCCTCTTGGAAAGGATGTACCACCTTTTATGAAGATAATGCTGTAGTGGTCATCAAGCTGGCTGTGTAAAGCCAAAATTTACCTAATTTTTTTATGTTGTCCAGAACAAAGGAGATCCTGCTGCTCATCATCTCTGACATTTTTTGGGGCTCAGCATAGATATTTTAATGCTTTAAATTAAAAAAAAAAAAAAAAAAAAAGCTCACAGACCAGTAACACACCATTAATCACCATTGCCCATCTCACTTCATAATTCAATCCTCATGATGGAAACATTATGAGGAGTTTTTCTTATGACTAAATTTGGGAACTAAAATTTGGGGGTAAAAGAAAAGGAAAAAGCGGGCCAGTACAGAAACATCATATGAAGTCAGTGGGTTGGTTAACCGCTGCCTGTGCACTTCATCTATCCAGTCTGAGCCTGACGTTCAGTGCAGTAACATATTCAAGATGTTTATGAGAGTTTGTCTGACTGGATAACTAAAACTAGACCAACAGAAATTTGGCATGTCTGGATTTATGGGTATTGTTTTAAACACCAAAGTCACTCTGGTTTCTTGAAACAATCACTAAGTGAAACCTCTGTTAGAAAGATTGATAGTTGCCATCTCAGCCCATTGATGGTGTTCCTGTTGAAATGAGAACCACGTTTTCCACAAGCAAAGTCAAAGGATTTTGCTGTTTCTCCCCCGAAAGGGATGAATCAGCAGTAATTTTATTTAGTTTTTTCCCCAGTGCCATCAGTTCTTCCACCATCTGCAGCTGCGTGAAGCTTTTGCACATTTTGACGAAATGGTTTAGTAGATCTGGACAATCATGTATTCATCTGATTTAAAGTTAAAGTATGTGTTGATTGTTAAATGTTGCTTATTTATAATGTGTGGTAGGACTGGCTGGAGGTCAGTATACTGTTTCACAATTGTCCATTAATGTCTCTGCCTCTTAGCTAATTTTTCCTTTATTATGCTTCAATATTTCACACATATTTGGTTAACCTAATACTAAACGAATTAAATAAATTAAACAGACTAACTAAACATTTTAGTTTAATATTTTAATTCTGGACATATTACTAAGTTACTGAGTAAAGCTAAGCAAGCTAACAACAAAATTTTGAGCCTTGGATATAGAATTAAATGTAGCCTAATAATAAATAAAACACACCGGCTTGTAGCTTCACACAATCCAGTTTTTACAAATAGTAAGCGTAAAAGCTCGAGGGGACCCAAGACGACCCTTTACACGACTAGGTTGCCAACCGTCCCTTAAAAAACGGAATCGTCCCGTATTTAGAAACAAAAGTACACGTCCCGTGTTGAGCTAATAAGGGACGCACTTTGTCCCGTAATACAGTGAGAATCAAAAGTAGTCTATAAATGTTAATGGAATTAACGCATTGTTTGAAAGCATAACTCCCAGCCCCTCTCCTGCTTTGTGACCAATGAGCTGACAGCACACTTATGACAATTCAGATTACCGCTCATCTCATTGGTCGAGGAAAGGTCGCTTGCGGAGAAAATACCGGAAGACAACAGATGACCACAACAAGAAGCATGGCCAACAGGGAAACAAACGCCGACACTGCGGTCTCGGACGACAGTACACCTAAAGCTGGACAGACACTGTGTGATTTTTTCAGTCGCGTTATTCAGCTCCTGCTCAAACTGCACGATTGACTCGCAGGGGTTAGAAGTTGGTAGGTCACGATGCAGGTCTCACACTATACCACCCGATGCTCTGATGCGACCCGAGTGCTCACACTGTGCCTCCATAACATGAAGGTTATAACAGAAAATCTGTCGCTCTGTCTTTCACTCACACAGACACACAAACCACCACCATCAACTTTGCTAAATTGCTAATGAAAAACATTGATCAGGCAGCTGTGAATGAGCAGCAGTGTAAATCCAACTATTTTCACGGTTGTTGTGGTCGTGATAATTTTGTGATGCCACATCGAAAAGGCTCGGATGAGCTTTCCAAAGTTCTACAAGTTGTGCCTCCATCGCTTGTGTCCAGATCACACGCTGCACAGCCGTGCTGCTCCGTCTTTTTCACCGACGTTTACGTGTTTGCGCGTGAGCAGTGTGAGCGGCTCACGAGCGATTGATGATCGGGAGCTGCTCGAGGTGTTAATCGCTTCTCGTTACCCCACGTATACTACACGATGCACGATGAAGGCCAAAATTGGGCCGATCACCAAATCGGTCGCACGACTCAAAAATCGTCTCAAAATGGGCCAGAAATCGCACAGTGTAAGCCCAGCATTAGAGCAGCAATGTTTGTTCGCTCAGAGAAAGAAAAAAAGGCTGCAAAAGCACAGGGAGGAATGGGAAAAGGGAAACACCTGGCTGGAAAAGGTCACCATAACACCTATAAAGCCCACTGCACTGTGTGCCGGCGCACTTTTTCCATAGGCATGCTTCTAATGGTGGGCACATGAAGAACATGAGGGGCGTGAAAGCTCAGGGAACCCTTAACCAATTTCTTGTCCACCAGGCATGGCAGAAGCAGATATGGTATGTAAACACTGGTTTGTTTTTTAAACCCTCTGGTTAAGGTTAATATGGGCATGTGCAGTGAATATCAGCGCTATGTGGCCAGAAGTGTGATAATATAATTTATTTTGTGTAATAAACAACTGCAAGGATAGATGATTACAACAAATAGATGACTAATACATAAAAGTAATACATAGATGAATAATGATGATGAGTTATGATGCGTAATCATGGGAACAAGTGGGTTTACAAACAGGAGCAGCTGATTAGCATTAGAAAAGCTGAAATAATACCTCAACTGAAGCCAATTGTACTAAATGCACTAAATGTGCACAGTTACAAGAATATTTTTCGTTCTATTGCTTTCTATTAATTTATATAATTTTAAGTTAAGCAGGACAGAGTTCTTTTAAAGAAAGATTTACTTTTATTCTCAAAAGTTAAGCATGACAGGCTTCTGTTTAAGAAAGAGACCTGTTTTACTGTGTTAATGTTGTCATTTTGAGCTAAAAAATAAATGGCTAAATGATCATTTGTTTCCCATATGGTCATATCACAAAGAATATGCATCTGCTTAAATCAAATTCAAGTCAAATGGTTAAAAAATAATTTCACACACACAAAAAAGAGCTACCACACTGGGAAGGGTGAAGACAACTAGGTTGCCCGGCCCTGGCCACGAGGTGTCCCTTATTTATTTTTCAGGGAGTTGGCAACCCTATACACGACCCTATGAGTGAAACTGTTAAGGTTCGTTAAAATTAAGACAGCAAGCTGTATTTTAAAGTTTGGTGTATGGGTAACACCTTTTAACAAATGGCCGATCCATAAAGAGTCACAGAAATATAAATGGAAAAACAAATGTAAAAGATACAAAGTTAAATATGGATTGCTGTGGAGTCAAACTGCTCCCGTAGAAACTGAGAAGGCTGTTTCACCTGCCATGAATGTCATTGACTGGTAGCCAAGTTGCTGTTAGCCATGATGCGATAATTAGCAGCATAGCTAAATTGAGCTAATTAACTACCTATTTGCAATTTTTCCCCGCTTATCTATATCAGATTAGTCTACTTAAATTATCCCAAGACACTAAATAACTCTACATATACAGAGAGAGTTTAAAAAAACTATGCTACATGAAAATAAACCTAGCTAAACTGCTAGCTACAGATATGAAGCTAATACCATAATGCGGCTGCAACGAACATTTTAAATTCATGTTCTGGTCTAGTATTTTCATTTTTTTTTAAATACATGTAAACACTTTGAACTTTATTTTGTTAAGATGAAATTTTCTAAGCATTTAAAGAAAGAATGAATGAAACATGCTGATCGGTATTCTCTTCGTCCGCATGGCTACTTGTTGCTTTCTGTTCCATTTGCCCGAACTGAACTTGGTAAAAGAGCTTTTGTCCATTTAGCACCCTTGGCCTGGAACAAACTGCAGAAGGAATGGAAAATGACTGAATTCATTTCATTACGTGCTTTTAAATCTAAACTACAAATCCTTGAGGCCAAGTCCATAACATGTAACTGTTTCAATTAGATTGATTGTCATTTTAACTGACTTTTTTATTTTTATTTTTATTTGAATTTAATTTTTTATTTTATTTGTATTCTTTCACTTATTGTTGCATGTGTGTTGTTGCTGCCTGTGTTTGAGTAATTTCTGTAACTGTGAGACATCTGCTGCTGCCTATCTTGGCCAGGTCTCCCTTGAAAAAGAGGTTTTTAATCTCAATGGGATCTTCCTGGTTAATAAATAATAAAGGTTAATAAATAAATAAATAAATAAATAAATAAAAGAAAGCTAAACTAAGATAGCAAAGCAGCTCCAGTGAATATGTTCATGTTTTTATTGTTTTTCAATAGGCGTATTTATACATCTATTCATCATTTAGTTGCACTTAAGTAAGGTTTAAGAATCTAAAGTGAAGCTAAGATACACAAATGATTTTTTAAATAGCTCCCATAAAGCTTGGTTATGCTGATCATAAGAAATTTGTTTGTTTGATATTTGTTAGTTTTTTTGTTTTCTTTCTTGCATATAGCATTCTGCTAATGCATGCCCAATTTTCAATTAAGGACTTCAAACAGAAAAAGAGTCCTTTGGTGGCACACATTTACCAATAATAACTAGACGTCAAAACCTAAAATGAAAACTGGTTTTGGTGGTGTTATTCGTAAAATCAAAATGGTTCCCTTCCTCAAGACCAGCATTTTTGGACTACAGCACTTTAGGGGATCTTTCATTCTGGACTTTCTTATGTGCAACTCCAATGAAATCAAAGTACAGAGAGTGTGAGTTCTTGATACTGCAAGAGTTCTTTGTATAAATTAAATCATGCTAAGCTATGATGACTAAAGCATCTGGAGAAGTCTAAGTATATTTCACAAGCTAAACCAAACCACATCTAAAATGCATGATGAATCAGGGTCATATAAATATTACGCCTACAAGATAGATTACTGGAAAGTAGGCTACCTAACTGCAATGACTTTCAGCAAGCACTGACCTAATTTATCTGACAATTAGTTCAACAGTTCACCAGTTTAAGTTCAACATAAAATTTCCCATGTCATACATAGCAGATAATCTTATTTCACAGAATCAACAGAAATCTTCTAGAAGGTTTCCTCGTGCACAGTCAGTATATAATGATGTTGCTGACAGTGCTATGGTACCCTTTGAAGTTTCATGTGTGCACCCAGCTGGGGAGAGTAACGTGTTTCCTGGTATGTGTAGTTTTGTGGGCACATGAAAGCTTCTTTACAGCCACGTGTTGATCAGCTCAGGAGAAATGGTTTTTGATTAAAAGCTTCCATGGATGGCTGGGTCCTTCACTGTGTGCTCACCTTGGAAGTAGAATAGAGGAATTTCTCATTGCTATGGGAATGTCCACTGTAAATAAGAAGCATGACAGAAAATGGATTTTTATTTAAATTTTATGTTTTGCACTGATGAATAGCTGATGCATCAAATGTTTAGCCACCAATGCTTATTAGATTTCTAGCTAATAGTTTGGGATTAGGAGTGATTGGGGCTAGCACATTTCCCCAGTATGAAATATTAATCTCTCTTTTGTTCTGATGAGGGAGTTAAAGAATTTCTTGCGATGTGTTGGTGATTTCAGTCCTCATCTAAATTCCCAAAACATGAAGTTATCTGGTTCCAATTATTTTTTCCTCATGCAAGCTGATTTTCTGGAAATGTGATCTCCAAACATCACTGAATGGAAAGAGGATAATTTAGTAAACATTCCAAAAGCACATTCAGTCCATATGCCATGCAATATGAATAGATTTGAACCCACATATAGAAATTTGGTCAGGTTGTTTTCATTTCATTGTTATGGCTTTTTAAAAAATGGTATAAATCTACAGTCCTAAAGTAAACAAGATGAAAGTACTTTAGAGTCTGGAAAAGGTGATTTGGAAACATGATTCACTTTAGAATTGACTGACAGCGCTCACGAACTTGGACGTTTTGAATGCATTTCAAAATATAAATGTAATGTAATGAATGTAATGTTTAAAAGAAACCACATGGCAATCCTGGATTTTTTGCCTTTAATCAAATCGTCACAACAATGAATAAACTTATGTAAATACCCCAAAGCCACAACCCCAAATTAAGGCTTTAAACAGTGTCGTAATTGTTTTTGTAAAAGCCTGACAATACAAGTGCAGCCAAGTCTAGACAACCTTCACCAATAAAACACAAGAACATCTGACTTTTTTTTTTTTTTTTACACAGAACAAGATCAAATAAATAGACCTAAAATGCCCAGAATGAACCAGCAAGAGGGTCAGTGGATACAAAAATGCTGTTGTAGTCTGAAGAATATTCATTGTTGTTGGCTGGAGTTAGTGCCTGTGAAATCAAAGCTATTTCAGGGTGATTTACAGGCTGTAAGTGTCACATTTTGTGTGAAGGCTGACACTGAAGGAGATGGATTGTTTGTCTGAATCAGTTTCATTGGATGTGAGGAGTATGACTGATGCTTCAATCAGTGTTTTTATTGTTGCTATATTGCTTCAGTACTTTGAGCTGTGCAGCTGATAAAGTGTGTAACTAAAAATCAGCAAAATGTTTTCCACATCATATCACTGCCATTCCTTTTCCCTGAAACCAAAACAGGAAAACATCAGAGTAAGCACGGCAAGAAGGTAAATCATGGTTTATATGGAAGGCCAGTCCTGGCAGAAAAAATAGGTTTTTGCTCTTTAACTAAGTTTCCTTAAGCTGACTAACCACAGCAATAAATAAATATGAATCATTCTTCAGTCACAGTTACAGAATGGGACAAAAACAAGTCAACAATAAATGTGAAAAATCAACAGCTCGTGCACCGCAACCCCATTGTTACCTATCATACACTCACTCTTCACATGTCGCTAGTCATATGATCCAGTTATAGTGTCCAATCAGAACAATAAATCAACCTTTCGTGAACAAAGCAATATGGGACTATATAGAACTATGTATACTGTATGAAGAGAAAGGAAATAAACCTGTTTTGTATGGACAGAAACAGATATGTTTATTAATGATATAACACCCCCCCATCTATTATTTTAATTTATATGGCACTGATGTTCCCTCAAAGTTAGTTTCTCTTGTAGATAAACATTATGTAAATGGTATTCACAGCAAAAGCTTTACAAATATCAGCTACAATGTGTTAAAATATAAAACTGTAGTTTTGAGTTTTCTTCACAATTTTCAAAGCATTATCACTTATCATTATTATGATACTTATCATTATTATGATACTTATCATTATTATGATAAGTATCCTAATAAGAGATTTTCACTCAACATTATCACAGGTTTTGTGTCATTTATCTTTAAAAATATATTTTCAGTACCATGTAACTCGTTGAGTTTGCTTCTTGTAATTCTATATTTTCTTATATTGACTATTTCTTGGCAAACAAGCATAACTGGCTTCCATACCATTATACCATTACCCAATGAAAAATAGCACTAAAATCCATAGATGAAAGCAAGTGCACAGTTAAAATGTTAAGAGAAGGACCGCCACAATAGGTTTAGTCAGTCATGACCTTTGAGCAAGCTCTGCATAGGAGGGGGCAGAGACAGAGAGGAGAAATGGGTCCAAGAGAGGAATGAAAGAAGGAAAACAGACAGACTGAGGGGGAAAAAGAGAGAGCGAGAGAAAACAGAAAAATGAGAGGTGCGTGTGAGAGAGAGAGAGAGCGCAAAAGAGCTCCTGGCAGAGAGACAGAGACCAAAGAGGAGGGTGCTTGTTTTCCCCACTCTCCTCTGCCTCTGGTTTTAAAATGTGAAACAGCTCTTTGAAGAGAAAGAGAGGGGAGGGCAATCATGTACTTCCACTCTGCTTCAACGATAAGGAGTGTTTAGTGAGCTGAGGCTAACCTAAATACCAAACGCAACACAGAACTGCAGCTAGAGATACAGCTGAGGACCTGACACAACACAGGCATGAACGACATCAAGCTGGCCCTACTGGGAAGCCAGGGGGCTGGGAAATCAGGTAAGTACTTGAGAGTGATTTAGTGATCTATAAGGGAGAAAAAGTGTCTCTTTATACTTGTATCTCAATAAAAACTGTAAAAACTGTCAAGACTGTTGACAAGGAAGTTATGATGCCTTAACTTCAAACCACCTCATTTAACTTGCTTATTTTGCTTATTACCTGAATTTAAACACATGTCTCTGCTAATGTAGTAGTTTGGCGTGTTTTATCATCATTTTATTTTTTAATCAATTGGTCAACAAATGTCATAAAGTTCTTAATTTTATGGTTATATGCTACATTGTGTTGTTTTTGCTTAGCTATCAGTCAAAAACTCAGTTTACAGTACAGTGCATAAGATAACTGGTAAATCAGAGTTGGTATTTGTTCTTGAAAAACTGATAATTAAATATTATCAAAATTGTTGCTAACTAAAATTAAAAACAATAAAATGATAAAGTGACAAATTGTGGCTGATTTAACATGTTTGAATTTCCCCTCTCAGACATTCAGTGTCTCAGTTATATTAAATTTAGGGCTAAAGATTTTGTAATTATTATAGAACATACACAATGTAGCTTAACACACTTTTCTGAGGTGAGCTAAAGATTTTAAAGAATGTGACTCACGGCTCTATCTCAGTACGATCCTGCTCTGCATAGTTTGGGCGAACTTATCATGGTCGTCATCAAAAGAGACGCTGGACAGAATTATGTGCATAAATACTTTAGAGAGGTTATTACATATGTGCTCTAAACAGTAATGCAGATGTGTAAAACAACAAAAGCTCTCCATCATATAATGATTTAACAGCTATTTAGTTCAATTCGGGTGTCTTTATATTGCACCAAACCATAACAACTGTTGTGTCGAGGTACTTTATAATGTAAAGAGCTGACAGTATTCTGAAGAAAACCTCAACAAGCAAGCAAACTCCTTTGAGCAAGATTTTGGCAACAGTGGAAAGGAAAAGCTCCCTTTTAACAGGAAGAAAACTCGGCAAAAAACAGGCTCAGGGAGGCGCTGCAATCTTCTGCGATCTGAAAAGAAGTTTTGGTGGTTTTTTGTTGTTGTTTCTAACTTTCCAGTCAAACATGATGATACTGCTGAGACTGTGAACTATCTGAGATCTGTCTATTTTTTCTTCTACCAAAGGAAAGTGTAATTTCTGGATAGATCTCTTGATTGCAATATGGTAACACTTGAAAACATGTCACTTTAACCACAAAACAAGTTTTGTTTAAAATTTTTGAGGGCGTACTTTTTAACTAGCCAGCCATGGAGCATGAGAGCTGATTTTTGATTCAATTCAGTTTTATCTATACAGCTCCAAATCACAACAAAAGTAACCTCAAGGCGCTTTGGTAGACCCTACAATAATGCATACAGAGAAAAACCCAACAATCATATGATCCCCTATGAGCAAGCACTTTGGTGACAGCGGGAAGGAAAAACTCCCTTTTAACAGGAAGAAACCTCCGGCAGAACCAGGCTCAGGGAGGGGCGGAGCCATCTGCCGCAACCGGTTGGGGAGAGAGAAGGAAGACAGATTTTTGTTCTTGTAAACTTTGACAAGAAAAGGTGATTGAAAAGTGTGATTAACTATGAATATTCCCACAGAGCCCAACCACAATCAATTCACAGAGTGGAAAAATCTCTTCTTAGTGTTTCTTGACACTTCTACAGGCTACAGCTAAAACTTAAATCAGAGCTAAGCAAATCACCAGGGTACCACCAGGTTTATGCTGGGTTCATGTCATACCCTTAATGAAAACAGCAGAAATGACTGGGTGCGTGACTATTATGGTGCAAGTACAGCTCATTCAGAAACACAGTAAACAAAAAATAAACATTAGGTTGAATGATAGCAGAAATTAATATTAATTAATTGCATGTCACTTTTTTTGGCATGCGATTTTAACTGTTATTTGCCGTCCAGGAAGAGTGGCCTTGAGAAATGAAAAGTAATTATTTTTAGCAGTGAACACTTCCAAGTTTGAATAAACATGTTTCTCTTTTCTTCCAGCATTGTGTGAGCTCTGGTTTTGCATTACATAACCAAAGACAACAGTGGATTATTGGCTCCATTCACTGAGGTTTAACTAAACTAATAAGACCATTTCTCCCTCCAGAGATTATCTGCCTTTGTTTTAAAACTCCTCAGTCACAGGGTTTAGTTCAAGGCTGGACAGAGGAAAGCACAACATGTTTTATCAATAAGTCAATCGGCCTGCTGCTCCACCTGTGGTGTTGTTTAGAGTGTAATTTGATCTTGGCTTTCACTGACTTTGATGTGTCGCAGTGATAGTTTGTTATCTTGTTTTTTTGCTTGTTTTTTTTCTGTGTCTATTTTAAGTTTCATGTGTCCATATTGGATCATTTAGTATTTTTTATGGGTTCTTCGGAGAACCAGTTCATGCAACCATACTTCAGTTCTCCTGTTTGGACACACTTCAGATTGGATTTTTAAGCTCTTGTTAAAAATGCTGTCTAGGAGAAAGCATTACTTATGATTCTGCTTCTGTCTGTGAGAGGGTGGTTCAGACTGTACTGTACAAACCTTTTAAAACAATGGGACATGGCCATTCTTGGTGCTTGGCAGTGAAGCAGAGCCGTTACCTTGGTGATGCTGTAGCTTATGGAAGCTGTATGTGGGTGCTTGAGTTCATTCGACATGTTTTTCTGCTCCCTTCTGCTCTATTTGTTGCTTTCAACACGTCTTTTATCGTTGAATGTATCTTTATGTGACAATGGAACCAGGACAATTCCTATTGTGTTAAGTCCTAAGTGTTGAATGTCCACATCCATGTTTGTGTGTCACCGTGTCCTAACCTCTGTACAACCCCTCAAGAGGCCCACTATTAGGAGCAAGCTTCCAGAGTTCAGCACTTGAAACTTCAGCCTTTAATTGAAATTGATTGTCTTGTGGGACCAAAACTGGCCCAGTCAGTCAGTTTTATGTGTAGCTTGCAGTGTAGAGGCAAAGCACAGGCTGGGGGGGATTTAACTATTCAGCTTGCCAAATATGCACACAGACCTTCCAGGAAAGCCGTGCAGCATTCTTTTATGTGGGGCTTCGGTTTCATCGCTCCAATCCTGGAGACATTTAACACGGTGTTGTGCCTGCTGGGGTGAACAAGGCTCCCCCACCCCCTTCTTCACTGAGAGGGATGAGTGTGTAATGATGCCATGATTCATTTTATTGTTTTCCATTTCATCTCCTTTCTCCAGCTGTCCTCGTGCGCTTCCTGACCAGACGCTTTATTGGTGAATATGCCTCAAATACCAGTAAGTGTTTCCAGATTTCATATAATGGCACTTTGATGAGGTTTTGGTCTAGAAGATTGCTCTCATCCACTTAGAGATGCAACATTTTCACCTGTGCATTCATGGACAAGGAAAATATTGTTCTTTTGGGTAATAAAAATTTTGCAGGCAGGTAATGTAGACAATCCTCTCGTGTAGCTGTTTTGACACAGCTTCCAGTGTTTTAGCTC
The DNA here is from genome assembly GCF_041146795.1 of Maylandia zebra. Classification (NCBI taxonomy): domain Eukaryota; kingdom Metazoa; phylum Chordata; class Actinopteri; order Cichliformes; family Cichlidae; genus Maylandia; species Maylandia zebra. The sequence continues at coordinate 24,120,128 of NC_135173.1, read as the reverse complement.
AACATTTCTGATAGTATAGTTGGATATCTAATGGATTTGTATTTTTATACTATTTTCTATTTGTATTTATCATAAAGATGCTGTTATCCTATATCCTTTAATGTAATGATGTAATTGTGGTTTTCACTGTTTTCATTACCACTTTAGGCATTGATGCTTCTAGCTCTGTTAGCCGTGATTACAAGTCATGAAGTGAATAGACATGGAAAGTTAAAATAAATAACAATAAAGTCAAAATATATACTTGTGTATGTATGTCTGACCCATCACAACTTTTTAATTATGCTTGATACACTAGCAGTCCAGTTCCTGTAAAACAACAACAACAAAAACAAACTTTGTAGTAAAAGTAGATTCGTGACAAATTCATGGTAGGTAATGTTAATACCTGGTAATAGATTTGTGTCTTGAAAGTCTTACTAAAAACTGATGAAAGTCCCAAACACCACATTTTTGACATGTTCCATGTGTAATTTTGACATCCATCAATAATATAATATAATAGTTATTTATGCATTTTGTATCTCCTCCACAGACTCTTTGTACCACAAAAGACTGTCGATCGATGGCAGGCAGCTGAATTTGGAGGTTTTTGACCCCTGCTCTCAGGTAAGACTCTTGTTTTTAGTATTAACAGAAATATATTAGAAAAGCAGAGCTGCAGCAGGACCACCAACTTTTCCCGTTGTTCTTCTAACATTTCATCTGGAGGACCACCGACAAACCACTGACAGGAAACAAACCGAAAAAATGAAAATCTGACACTGATGAGAATAATGCCTTTTCAAGAAAATTCACCTAAACTACTCATAAAGAAAGTCAATTTTTACATTCTTGAGTAATTTTGTTTGACTGTCGGGCCATAACCAAAATTTGGTTTGCCTTCATCTATCTATCATCTATCTATCAAAACAGTGGTTTGTTTTCAGGCTGCTGGAGAGCTGCCTGTGGCTTAGCTGTGGTTATGTGTTCACTTAGAGTTAGCAAGTGTGGGAATATAAGGATTTATGAGAGTATCCTGAGGAGATGAATGTCCCTTTGAAAAAAAAGGGGAGCCATATAAACCTCTTACTTCTCATTCAACAAAACTAAAGACCTGAGAGGGACTTTACTACAATGTTAGTGTTTTATTGGAGTACCCTGGCTCAGGAGAACAAAAACCAGTCATTGTCTTTGTCATTTAGACCCCCTGTAATATTGCTGTCCCATAAGGAACACAGAGTCACAATCCAGCCCTTCTGACCCAGACTGCATTAAAAGAAGTCAGTAAAGACAAAAGGTTTAAAATTGGGTTTTATAGCACTCAGGTGTGTCCCCAGGCCTCACGCCCTTCTTACACTGTTTATGTCAAGGTCACAAGCGCTTGTAGGGTCACTCTGAATTTATTTACTGGTGTCACTGATATTGTTAAGGCACCACTTTGAAATGCTTTCTGGTATTAGTGACTTTCAGCTGCTCACTTTTCACAGAGGGTTGCCACAGCAGCTCTGTGAGTTTCCTTTGGCAGGGTTTTACACCAGATGCATTTTCTGACACTTTCCAAAAGGGATTTGTATCTCTGGATGGAACTGAACCAGCAAGCCTCCGCTTGCTGAGCAAATTTGTAAACCAATACGCTATGGATCCATAAAAGGAAAGTGTTTCAATATTACAGGTATGAAAACTAACTGTAAGATGCTTGATTAGCAAAAAGAGCAATAAAATCAAATCTGTATAATCAATGGGAAGACAGTAATGCCAATGTGCATTTGTCAAAAAAGTATAAAAGCAACTCAGTTTTGCTCAAAACAGGGAAATAAAAATACAAATACAAGGTGTTTTCAGCATTGGAACACATCTATAGAAATAATAATGGTATCCAGCTATATTATTATAATACCATCCATAGAAAGTGACACAGTGTAAAGGATACAGGCTCCAACTCTTTTTTTCTTGCTCCATAGGAAAAGCAACCCAGTTGGCACGTTGATTCGGGACAAACTGGATGATACCAACATAAAAGCACATGCTCTTCTTGGCAGGGTTCGGAGGCCAGGTGTATACTTGAAGAGCCAGTGGACTGGGCAGATGGCTTTGTGGTGGTGTACAACATCAGTGACCGCACTTCCTTCATCAATGCCAAAAACATCCTGCGGCAGATTCGGGAGACACGCATGGAGAACTGCAAAGGGTCAGCAGAAACTTAATAACAGATGCTGCTGACATATAATGGATGTTTGGATTGGTTGTTATTTAGCAGTAATTCTGGGTGCTACAACAATGCCTGTTTTGAAATGGAGGCAAAATCCTACATTCAATTCTACAATTTCAAATGTCAGATGAAATCCTCGTGCAAAGAATCAGTAATCAGAGGTTTAAAGTAAAGTGGCAAGTCCGGAAAATGATGTACACCCACTTGTCCATATATAGTAAAGTGCTATATAAATACAGGCCATATGAACTGAACATGCTGCAAATGCTCCAGGAAAACAACAAAACAGAGTATCTGTGCCCTAGGTTCTTTGTAACTGGACATGAATCTACATGCACTTTTGAATTTGAGGAATGCTGGGAGTCCTGACTGCCCTCCTACAAACTCAAACTCATAAATGATTCATGATTTACAGGGATTGCCAGCGCAGGTGTCTGATAAATTTAAGCGTGAAAAAAACAAACAAACAGGCCATCCACATCTATCAGGCTGCCTGGCAGCATGCCAAGGCATCCTGATAACATGGAGGGAAGAGCTGTGTAGCCTAATGACAGGTATTTGAGAATAAATATAGGTGTAGATCACAAGTGGAACTGTTGGATTGTGTGAATGTAAATCAAGCCCAGCTAGTCGAAACATCTGCTTTACGCTCAGAAAGATAGGATAGGTTGCTTAATAGCCAAAATTGTTGCAATGTTGTTGCAAAAGCACTCAAAAGCTGTAAAATAAAACACATTTGCCTCTGCATCCTCTTCATATTGCTATCCTCAGTCATCTTGCAGGCTGATGGTGTTAACGCCTCCCTGCTGTCTTTTTTTCAGGGAGATGGATGTTCCTGTTTGCCTGGTTGGCAACAAGCAGGACCTCTGCCATGCTCGTCAGGTGCGTGAGGATGAAGGCCGCGGTCTGGCGCAGGAAAACCGCTGTAATTTCCAGGAGGTCTCAGCAGCCGAGAGCTACCAAGACATTGCCAACCTCTTCACACAGCTCATCCGGCAGGTGATGGAGCATCTGAAGTATCGCGCTGACAGACGACGCTACAGCGGCTCAAAGTCTATGGCCAAACTCATCAACAATGTTTTTGGCAAGAGGAGGAAGTCCGTATGATGATCCCAGTACAGTTAGCAGCTAATCGGACACTGAGATGTCCCTGCTGTACGTGGCCCTTAAGGGGATGCAACCTTAATGTGTTGGGTTTGATGTGTGATGTGTTGGTCTATACACTCAACAGAAAACTGTTGAGTGTATAGACAATGATAGAAACAGTGAACCTCTTTATATCATGAGCAACATGAGTGGTTGGTGGAAAAATTCAGACGGCCATAGTTACTAAATTTACAGGCAAATATATATCTTGGCAAAGTTTTGTTTTTCCTTTGGTTATTTTGACTTTGCCTTGGGTATGTTTCTCTGATGAAAGGGCCAAATACAGTGAGGCAGTCAAAAAAAAGCAGGTATGTTAAATAGAGCAACACTATACAGGAGAGGGAAGCATAAAAAGATATTTACTACATACACTTTTTATTCTTTTTCTCTTAAACTGTATTAACTGAACATTTGGTGAAATGCCTACTTTTTATATTTAAAGGACCTGTGTGTAGTACCAGCACCTAGAGGATAAAGATTGCAACTAACTGAATACCTGTCACTTTCTAAGCACGTAACTAAACCTAATTTGGCCTCCAAAATAGCCTCTCTATAGAAACAGTTCCACTTGTCCATCATGGGCTGCTATAGAAGCATCAATATGAGGAGCTATGTGTAGGAGCACTTGCTCCCTGTATAAATATGCAGAGGTGAAAAAACATGTTTATTGTTAATTATTAGACCATGGGTTTCCAATCACTGACTGTACTTGGTCACACTTTCCAAAAACAGATCGGATCTGGCTGAGAGACTGAAAACAGACGTGGAACGTGAACATATTCCACAGCAATCAGCAGCTCTTGCAAAAATTGTTTAGTTTGTTTTATTTTAGTTGTTTTAACAGTTTTTAATACTTTACATAGCTACGGCTACTTTCTAAGCAAAATTTCTGTCTGATTTATTGGTGTAGTTTAAACGTATGAAAAAAGGTTACCTTAACACTTCTTATCTTATTCCAACAACACAACATGGGAGGCTGATCAGCTGTCTTTTATTTGTCGAAAGCTTGCACTGCATCACCGACTCCTGCATCAGTACAGTGTAGGCCAACAGTGATGACACTGAATGAAACTTTCAACACCATATTGCATGCCTTCATTTTGTGACTGGTTCAGTTAGCTTTACTTTACCAGAGTATTGCCCCTATAGTTCAGCGTTGTGTAGTCTTTTGCTCAGCGTCCTTTTATACTGGTATAATATTTCAGAGACAGTATAATTGATGTATATTCTCATAGTAATGCCACTCTTTGGAAACCATAATGTTTTATTTACTGGATCACTGAACTGTGATTTGTAATACGCATACTGTGTAAATCCTCTGATTGTCTAATACATAATATGGTTTATTTAACAGCTCCTGCTGTATGAACACTTAGTTTAGCTGTGGTCATTATCACTAAAATGCTGAACGTTACATTTAACACAATTTATTTAGTTGAATGGAAAAGTCCAAAGACATGAACAGGGTTAGGTTAACTGGCGATTCTTCTGTGTTAGCTTTGGAGTCTTGAGATCTGTCCAGTGTGCACCCTGCCTCTTCCCCTGTGATAGCAGGGATAGATGTGTGCTTTCTCAGATTCTCAGGTCTTTTTTGGAGATGATGAAGAAGATTATAATACTTAGGGTAGTGATATGTCAAATACAATCAGTGTGTAGTGTGCCTTGGCTTCTCGGTTTGCTTCATTGGCGATGTGTGGTTTAAAAAGACGAAACAACACCAACTTCACAAACCAGCAGCTACATCCATCAGTGTCTGTGCCAAGTGAGAGGCATATACCTATATCAGTGCATGGCTGTGTGGCTGTCTGGCCTTTAACTGACACTCGGACTCTTCCTATGCACCCTTTAGTCTTACTTTATTGTAAAGGTGGAACCTGTATGTCATATGTTGTTGTATCCTGTTTGCTTTTAATGACAGATAAGATAAAATAGTATTTAATTGGACTAGAAAATAATGCATCTATTACAAGGTGATATCAATTTTAATTTAACATTGTTATTGTTGCACATTGTACTCAGCTTCGGTTGTATACTGTATGTATTTTGTATAGATTCAGTATCTTAATCTTGTATTTATTTGAGTTAAAAAAGAAAAGAAGAAAATGCCCTAAAAACTTAACACCATACTGTAGAACTAACACATACCAAATGAGGCCACGAAATTTATTCAACAAAATGCTGTTTTTCTTCTAAAGAAAAACTTCTTCTCAGTTATGTCACCATGATTTTTTACAGAAGGAAAGCACTGTGTATCATGAAAAATATCTTCATCTATGCAGTTTTTTGTTGATGAATGCTCTTTTTTGTAAATGCTGTAAAAACACTGGTTATTCCAGAGGAAATTAAAGTTAAACATTGATGGCTGTTTTAGCTCTTCACGGGGACTGCTGTTTCGCTTTCAGCTTAATTTTAATTAGATGTCCATGAGAGAGGGCATTACTCTAAAGCCTTTAGTAAAAAAAAAGAAAAAAAAAGAAAAGAATTTCCTGTGCTAAAAATAGAAAGACTAGAGGCAGAGCAGTGAGGGGAGAAGCTCCATTGTTATGCTGAATTTTAGCCTCTTAAACAAAGCGACGCTCCCTCACGTTTCCACTAGATGGCAGTACAGATCACGATGACGATCTGGCCTTGAGTTTAATCATTTCCTGCAGATCATTATATGAATGAACCTTTTAAATACAAGCGCGTCCATGCTCACAGGTGTACACACGGGTGCTCACACACACAAACTACACCCTTTTTGGCTTCTACCTCAAAGCACACTGTGCGCTGTCGATCTTACATGCTGCACAATAATGTTTAATATTTAGTATTTACTGTTATATTCCCATATGTCATCGTGATGTTGTTTATTATGTTGCTCTTTTTTTTCCTTCTGCTTGTTTTCTCTTTTTTCTTTCTCAACAGGTGATCCGGGTGATTGATATATGTATTTTTTGTCTGTTTATTTTGTTTATTTTTGTTTTTTGCCCTCTTCCCCGCTGTTTTTCTTTCCCTCTTTCTTTCTCCCCTTTCTTTTCCCCAGTCAAGTCTGTCCCGTATTTAGCAAGTGAAAATAAAATAAAATAAACAATAAAAAGTGAATCAAATAGACCATTACAGCAAGGCTGTGATGGTCTATTTGGTAAAGTAAATCCGTTGGGCATCTTTCTTTGCCTTTAGACAATAATTCTGATGGCAAAAGAGCCAAACGGGACAGGCAAAAAATAAAAAGAATAAATAAAAACAATAATTTCTTGCCCAGGGGAGGCGACAAATTTGTACACAAACCAGATCGATAGTTTATTTATTTATTTACTTTTTACAGCAGAAATGTCCTTTTTTTAAAAAAAATTGTTAAGGGAGGAAATACACATAGTAATGTAGATGCCATAAATAATAGCTGTATTCCCTTAGTATTCCACTGTGATGTTTTACTACTGAGTGGCAAATTTAAGGAAAACCAATATAAATAGACTTTGTTAGATGTAATTTGTGGTGTCTGAAATTCTTTTCAACATGTGAGGGAAAATCTGAATTCACTTATAGGTGTTTTTCGTTCTGACTGACTCATTTTTTATTGCTCGTGTCTTTAAGTACCACATATGAGTAAGAATGTGTATGCTATGACCCTGAGCTATTCAAAGATGTACGAAAACAAATGCAATTACCCAGATAATACATGAATGGTACCCAGGTACAAGTGTGTACCACTAAATAAGAGGTAGAGATGAGATACAGTGGTATCTGTAATACTTGAAAAATATAAATTAGAAACTGCTTCATTTGCCAATTAATGTTATGTAAGGAATTTGCCTTTGATTTCCTTGACAGAGCCTCTCAAAGAGGACACTGTTAACATTTCTTGTTATGAAGTCAGTCGAATGATTACAAACCCAGAGGAAAGGAACATTTCAAACTCTCTGCTTTTTTCAGCTGTTTTCTTCTAAATGCACCTCAGAGGTTTGGATTGTTTTTGTTCTTCTGACATTCCTTCTTCTCATTTTGGCCCTTCGTAAAAAGAACTAAAATAAGCTGAACGTTGCTGTACAGAACTTTGTCTAAAATGAGCCTTTCTTCAGATAACACCACATTGTTATCCTGAAACTAGACAGGATAATTAGTTTGACCATTACTTTGTCTTTTAATCCTTATTTCTCCAGATTTCAGAGAGCAGGTCAGTATCCAGTTATCTCAGAATAGAAAAATGATTTCTTCCAGAGGAGACAAAGAACAGGCCTTTGTGATGGTCGCAACTTTCAAATGAAATGCTGAGATGTGAGTCAGCATTATATGCAAAGACCACAAAGAGAAGCAAAACATCTGCTGAGTGATGCAAAACAAGGGATCTGGAGACACAAGACAAGCTGAAAAAATAAATAAATAGAGATATAGAATAAGAACCTATACCAAGGGATGCAAAGGGACAAAAGAGTGATGCAAAATGTTCACAAAAGGATGGAAAATGATGACAAAGAGAGTGATAAATACACTGACCTGTAGATCTGTGTCAGCGATGGAGAGGTGAATAATGCTGGAGAATTTGGGTAATAATGCCCCTGTGTAACACGTGGCTTTGAAGCCACCCATCTGGAATTTTCCCATAAACGAATCTTACTTACTTCAAGAAATAATCTAAATAAAAATAAATAATAAAAATAAAAAGGTATTTATTTACTTTACAATCCGTGCCAGGCCAAGAAAACTCACACTACTTATTAGAGCTATATTTTAAATACTCATCATCAGCTCAGCCAAGTAAAATCAGGGCTAAAGCACAGATAGATGAAGATTACATCTGTTAGCGTTTCAGAGTTGAAGTTTGAAGTTTCTGAACAAATAGTTTCCTCTGATTGTTCGGTAACCTTTTGCCTCACCACATCCAAGCAGAGGATATTTGGTGAAGAGCAAACAGAAAGCTGTGCAGCCTCCTCACAGTGTCCGTCATTGCAGCACAGGAGGCAAATGAAAGCCATGTCTCTGCACGAGTCTTTTTGATACAGCTGTTTGGGATCAGTGAACATTTTTCCTCATCAAATATCATTTCGCTCCATTGTGAGGATATTTCCCGGACACGTTTATACTCTTAGATAACCACAGGCATTCTTTTACGCCCAAGAAAGACTGCTCCCCCCCACCCCCTTCCTAAAAAAAAGAAAGAAAAAGAAATCATTTGACGCACAGGAAGTCATGAATTTTACATTTCGAGCAGCAGCTAAAGCTGTTTGTTTTGAATAAAAAAAAGCAGTGGTAGGCAGAAACAGCTCTCGATGTGGCAGAACAGAAGAGAAAACGAAAACAGCCCCACCTACAGAGACTCGAAGCAAATCTGAGGAAAAACACATCACAGTGCCTCCCACCTGAGTTTGACTGACAGGTAATTTCTGGAGAGAGCAGTGCAGAACACAGTGGACATTAGAGCTTAATAACAACAAAGGTGTCAGAAAAATGCAGATTGAGCAAAAATAAAGTGTAAATGTGCGAAGGTGCAACATCCCTTTCATACAAATTCTAATTTTATTCAATCTTTTCATCTCTCTCCCCTCTCCTCTTCTGACTGTCTCATTTTTTTCTCTTTTTTCCAGAGAAATGAGGAGCGCAGACAAATGGAGACAGAACCTCCAAGCGTGGCCTCGAAGCTTCAGGTCAGTGATCTTATTTGGCCCCTGTGCGGAGGAAGAATTGCTTTTGGCTCGGCCGTGGACAACCATCCGAACCAAGGGGATTGGATGCTGCTGGGACACCCCAAGAGCCAATCAGAAAGGCCATCGATCAGTTCCCCTTAATCTCACAGCTGGTGAGCACATCCCCACTCCAATCTAAAAACCGACAGCTTAGTCAGAGTGACAGGGGATTGGCTGTCTTCCAAAGATTTGAACCTCTAAGGAAACAGATCCACATTAGAACAGAAACAGGTGGTACTTCACTCACCTCTCACCACCAAACTATCTGGCTGGAATAATTGGCTACAGAAATAAATAGAAGTGAAAATGTTTTGTCAGACTGTTCTTTAAAAAACAATTAAAATGCATATTGATGTGGTAGGCTGATATTATTTTTTAGGAGTAAAGCTAGTTATCTTTATTCAGACATGTTTTCTCTTAAGATGTTTATGAAAACAATAATTTAAGTTGATTGAGCAGGACTCAAGGACAATATTTTTCTTCTTTTTCTTTTTTTTGCCATGTACTGTGCACTGTGTGTCAGGCTGAATGAGTGCACACAGTGATTGCTTGATGAATGTATGTGAAGAGCTTGTTTCTAAAACGAGACATCTCCTATCTGAGAGAATAGAGATACAAAAATTTAAGGTTAGCTTTGTTGAAATGAGTCTCCTATTTTCATATCTTTAATGTATGGATAGATAATACGAATGAATGTGACATTTTTATGCATCAAGGACAGAATAATGAAATCCTTTTCACATCATCTGAGTTGTTAATGGTTTATTAAGGTATCCTGCTGTCTCCTCTTACACTAAAATGATGTCCTGCTGTCTGTGCACTAAATACTGCTATGCAAGATGTTCATATCTGCCTGTGCTAATGATGCAATAAGCTTAATCTAATGAGATATTTGATATTACTTCAGTATCAAATAGCCTCTGACTCTTTGTGTCAGCTCGATCAGAGCTTCCATGTAAAATTGCATTACAGTGAATAATAATAAAAAAAATCACTAGTTGTATTGCCTTAAACAAAGATCTTTATAGACAGAAAAACATGCAATTTTATGTATGCTATGTATGAGTAAGTCTGCGTAGGTGTATATGCAAATACAATACATATATATGTATATAGTATAGTGCACTGCCTGGATTGATTACAAGAAGGCCTATGACTCGATGCCCCACACCTGGATCCTAGAATACCTAGATCTGTACAAGATCAATAGGACCCTAAGAGCCTTCATCAGGAACTCAATGGGAATGTGGCGGACAACACTAGAGGCCAAATTCATGCCAATAGCTCAAGTCACCATCAAGTGCAGGATCTACCAAGGAGATGCTCTGTCCCCAATGCTGTTCTGCATAGGCCTGAACCCCCTCAGTGAGATCATTGACAAGACTGGCTACGGATACCGACTACAGAATGGAGCAGTTGTCAGCCACCTCCTGTACATGGATGACATCAAGCTGTATGCCAAGAGTGAACGCGACATTGACTTGCTCCACACCCCAGTATATACAGCAATGACATCAGAATGTCGTTCGGACTGGAGAAGTGTAGTCGGATGGTAACAAAGAGAGGGAAGGTAGTCAGAACTGAGGGGATCGAACCATCAGAAGGCAACAATGCAGACATAGTGGACAGCTACAAGTACCTGGGGATCCCACAGACAAAAGAGAACCACGAAGAGGACGCTAGGAAAGCTGCAACCACCAAGTACCTGCAGAGGGTCAGGCAAGTCAGCTGAACGGTAAGAATAAGATCCGGGCTATCAACACCTACTCCCTGCCCATGATCAGGTACCCTGCTGGGATAATAAGCTGGCCAAAGGAGGAGATAGAAGCCACTGACATCAAGACTAAAAATCGCCTGACCATGCATGGAGGGTTTCACCTAAAGTCCAGCACCCTGAGGCTGTACGCTAAGCGGAAGGAAGGAGGCTGGGGACTGTTGAATCTCAGCACCACAGTCCAGGATGAGACAACAAACATCCATGAATACATCAGGAAGATGGCTCCAACCGACCGCATGCTCAGTGAATAACTCAGGCAGCAAAACCCCAAGAAAGAGGAGGAACCATCATGGAAGAATAGGCCCTTGCATGGTATGTACCACCGGCAGATAGAGGAGGTGGCTGATATCCAGAAATCCTACCAGTGGCTGGACAAAGCCGGACTGAAAGACAGCACAGAAGCACTAATCACGGCAGCACAGGAACAAGCTCTGAGCACAAGATCCATAGATCCTGGGGTCTACCACACCAGGCAAGACCCCAGGTGCAGGCTGTGTAAAGATGTCCCTGAGACAATCCAGCACACAAAAGCAGAGTGCAAGATGCTAGGAGCACTAGGGCAGTAACTCCCAAGCTAGGCGAGTGGCTCCAGAAGATCCCAGGAACAACATCCAAGATCTTGGTCCTTGATCTTGGCAGTCCTTGGGACAGCTAAGATACTGCGCAGGACCCTCAGGCTCCCAGGCCTCTGGTAGAGGACCTGAGCTTGAAGGATAGACCGCCCGCAGGGGCGAGAGGGGATTTTTTTGTGTGTGTTTGTGTTTTATTATTTTAATTCAGACTTCAGGAGACAAGCCTGCAGCTCAATGAGATGACATCTTTTGTATTACAGCCTCAAATTGCACAACACATGATACGCAGACACACAGATGCAGCTGAGCTCGTGTTGCTAGACTAAGTGACTTTAGTGCCAATGATAACAAGCTTTTCTCGCATTGGACATTTGATTTGACAAACACAGATGTAGCTAATGTTAATGATTGTATCTCACTCATGCTTTGGAACAAGATTTGTTGTTGTGCTGGCACTGCTGGAAAGTACAGTTAATTATTTGCACATTTCCATTTCAGAAGGCTCTACTGAGACCCAGACTCCTGAGTAGACCCAAGAGTTTGGGCTTGAGTCTACTCTTTTTAAAAATTCCTCATATTTACTGTAATAAATGGATGGTATTAATACTGGAACAGTGGATTTGATACCAAGATACTATACCAAGATCTTTTAATCTTGTCATCCTTCCAAAATATAGATATTCTACTCTGCCTTTAAGGCAATGTAACTAGATTATATGTGTTTAGGCTACTTTTTTTTTTTTTTACTATATTTAAATACATTAAAGCATTTTGCAGCTGGACAGGGGAGCTTTAGATTCCTGGTTTACTCAAATAGAGAAAAGACATATGTAAAGAGACATACGCAAATACATTGTATTACAGCTTTTCCAAAGCAAAACTGGAAAGGTTTGTGCTTGTACAACTGTTGTTGAAGTTTTCTTGCCAAGTTTTAGACTCGCAGATCAAAGAGATACCCTTCAAGTGTGACAGGCTGCATCTGTAGCAGAGGAACGCTGCCCAAACACTTCTGAAAGTGGGAAAGATTCTTTCCAACATATAAGCCATGGAAAAGGAGCTATTCAGTGCTGGCTTTGAAGTTATTTGAAATGGACAGTGTGGTGAAAAAGAATTTGTCCCCTTCCTGATTCCTTCGTTTTCTTCTTCTTCTTCTTTGCATATTTGTCACACTTAAATGTCTCATATCATCAAACAAATTCTAATATTAAACAAAAATAGGTAGAGTTTTTAAATGACTTTGCTAGGAGCTGAGTTTAATTTCACTAGCCACACCCAGGCCGATTCCTGGCAGTCTTTCACGTTGCTGTGGAGAAAATCTGGCCCACTCTTCTTTGCAGAAGTGCTTTAATTGAACCATACTGGAAGACTTTGAGCATAATCGGCCTGTTTAAGATCAAGTGTTTCAATTGGATTTCAATCTGGACTTTGACTTGGCCACTCAGAAACTTCCAATTTATTTTTGTTTTTTTGAGTCATTCAGAGGTGGACTTGTTGGTGTGTTTCGGATTATTGTCCCGCTGCATAACCCAAGTGTGCTTGAGACACAGGGCCCTGATGGACGGACATTCCCTTTCAGGATTTTCTGGTAGTGCAGAATTCATGGTTCCATCAAATATAGCAAGTTTCCCATTTCCTGAAATAGTAAAACAGCCATCACACTACCACCACTAATTTTGATTGTTTGTCACGTGAAAGACAAAAAGGTAAGACAAGACTGATGGAGTGGCAGAAAGGGAACAGAAGAGAAAAACTACAAATTGATCTTAGGTGTTGGAAAACAAAACCAGGTCATGGATGTAGACTGGGGCAAAACACAGAGAAGAACAGATTTGAGGGTTATGAGGTTCGATTAGAAGATGGAGCAGGACTAAGAGATTCTTCTGGAAGATGCAGTGGTGCTCAACAGTGAAAGTGAATCCATACTGGAAGGCGAACTGGTTGTCGGGAGTTTGTCAGGAGGGAGGTGCTTGCTACTTGTCTGCTTGTGACAAAGACCCTTTCAAGATGAGAAGCTCAGGAGTAAAAACTATCGTCTCTAGGGAGGCATTGGACTGAGAGGCAGACAAGAGGTCCAGTGCTGGCAGACCCAGGTGGAGTATGAAGTAAGACTATCAGAGTAGGTGAAGAATGTCAGAAGGCAGAATTCAGGAAATCTTTTAACCTCTCTGGTGAAGTTTCATCAGTCCAGCATTTTTCTGAGCTTGCTGATGCACTGTTCTCACCATTCCTTCTTTATACCACTCATGGTTCAGTAAAAGGACTAGATGTTGTAGTCCCTGATAATGCATTGCTTTAAATGCCGAGAATCCTGAGGGATGGCTGTTATGAGGAAAGGCGAAGCAGAAACTTTACCAGCAGCACACATCGTTGTGTGCCTCATCTTTCGGTCTTTTACCCAAGCTAATCTGCCACTTTTTGGGGGGATTAGAGATCTGATCTAGATGATCATATTAAGATTTGGGACACATCGTCAGTAGTGGACCTTGGATTCATCGGGTGGAAATGACTGTATAGAACCATGAGCAAGTACTTGAAATGTTCCAGCTGCTTCTTCAAAGCAAAACTTGAGTCTGCAGAGTCTGTGACTGATCAGTGCTTTGATTGCTTTTTCCATTAAGAAATGAAATCATCATTTAAAAACTTCATTTTGCATTTACTCGGGTTATCTTTGTCTAATATTAAAATTTGTTTGATGGTCTGAAACATGTAAATGTGACAAATATGCAAAAAATGTGAAAGCAGAGAGGAGGCAAATACTTTTTCACAGCACTGTAATATCATTGTGGCATTTCTTTTGGGTTATGATACTTGAAAATATGGACTGATGGTGCTCTCATTTTGTGGTTCCCCTGATTCTCTGCATCTGTTTTTGATGTTATAGCGGATGTAAAAAAAAAAAAAAAGTACTGTAGTACTTCTAAAATAAATATTCGGAAAACTACCTGACCTTTTTAATGAGGTGAGAGTGTCCTTTAAACATATCATCCTAACTTTAACGACTTTTCTAAAAAACAGAATGTCAGTTCTACTTTTAATTTCTTGTGATTAATATGCACAGTAAAGTGTCAAAAATGTTGTTTACCCCTGGGCAGGATGAAACACCATCTGCTGAAAAATATGTAGAGAAAGTGAGTCAAATGCCCTCATTGCTCTTGAATTGTTGAGACAAGAATCTAAAAAACACTTTTTAAAGTTGATATTCACTTTTTGCTTTGAGGCAAATCTTTTATGCTCTGTGTACTATAGATAGTCCTTTCTCAACAATATCACTATTAAAAATAAACACCATATTCTTTTCCATTTCCACACATGGATCCAAACACATGCTTTTATATGCATTGTCTTTTTGCTGACTTTGATATGCACTGCCCAAGTCAATGGTGAGTTGCCTTTAACCTGCATTCCCTCTAATGGAGAGCAAATCCTCTGGTTTTACAAAGAAGTTTGGTTTCACAGAAGTCTATGGGGAAAAGACCACAAGGATCTGTGTTGTCTGACCTCAGTAAATGTATCGTTTCAGTGGCCACTTTTAAGTGTTATTAAATACTGCATAATGCTCATCGTGTTACAGTCTCAACAGAGTCAAAGAGAACAATCACGAAGGGTATCTTTTTTCCTTACCTTGTGGTTGAGAAGTATGCATGAGGATGTGAAGTTTCTAAGTTTCTCACCAAGAAGGTAGTGATGGATAAAGTACTCTGCTTGAGCTCAGATCAAAAAAGCATTACAATGTGACCTCACTAAACATCCATCCATTTATCCATCCATCTATTATCTTTTGGTTCTCTAAAGTTGTGTTGCAGTGGCAGCAGGCTAAGCAGGGTATTCTATATGTTGTTCATTCCAGCAACACTTTGCAGTTTCTTTTGAGAGATACTGAAGTGTTCCTAGGGAACAAGAGATACACAGTCACTCTAGTAAGTGTGCAATGGGACAGACCAAGAAAACCTCAAAGGTTGCCAATCGGATGAACTACCACACTCTTTCAGTCATTTCCCATGTCTCATGAGCACAGGTGAGGGTTGGAACGTTGATGGACTGGCAAATCAAAAACTTTGTCTTTCTGCTCCATTCTCTTCACCACAGCAGTCTGACACTGCTGACGTTGCACCAGTCCAACTAATGCTCTGTTTTCCTATGACTCATAAATAAGAAATACTTGAACTCCCTCATTTGAGGCAGTGCATCTCCCCCAACTCACAGAGAGAATTTCACTGTTCTGTTGAAATCTAAAACCTTAAAGCTTTTGATGCTTCTCTCACTACTAGACCAATCTCTATACCAAGCAGCCTTAAATGTTGACTGTTAAAAAGACCCAAATTGTCAGGTACAAGATGACATCTTAAATTTCCTATGATGGAGCAGTGTTACTCGGATTCTGCTCAGGCACAGCAAAAACCTGTTATCAGCATATAGTTCGGTGATATTTATTTAATTTTATAACAGTGTGATATTAAAAATATTTATTTGGTCTCCAAAAATAGGTTTTCTCTTAATCAACACAAATTAAACCTGATTACACATCTCTGAATTGGTCGGTCCTTTATTCACAATATGACAATAAACACACATATATTTGTGATTTCTGCATTTGATCCTGAGATGACCTGAATGCAGCAGTCACAGAACTTTCTGGATGAGTTTGTGAGATTTACTTGCTTTGTTTAAAAGCACTTTATGTCCTAAAATCTGAATTTCTTTGGCAGATTTCCCCATCCAGCTCAGCCAAGGAATCAGAACAAACAGGCTTACTCTCAGAAATCTAACCTCTTGGGAGTCCAGGTGCAGCTCTGTTACAATCAGCCAAGCCTGTCTGGTAAAGCACTTTGCTTTGTGTAAGAAATATAAAAATGTTAGTGTTATCGTCCAGTTTCCAAGAAATTCATCTTGCCATTTTCACATACTTAAGTGGAATTCAAGGTACCACAATCGTGTATGCTACCGGGAGTGAAGGACTTGGGTAACCTAAACAGCATGCATGCATTCAGTATCATGGGAAGGCTGGAGCCTATCTGGAACACAGAGAAAGATAATCATTCACGCTCACAGGCAACGGGGAGAACATGAAAGGCCTCACCAGCTGCTTGACTCAAACCCAGGACCTTCTTGGTGTAATGAAAGAAGGCGTTAAAGAGTGCTAACCACTGCACTGCCAGGCCACCCTGCTAGCATAGAGTTGTTAAAAACAAAACAAAGAAAAAAACCCACCAACTGCAGAGCAGTTAGCCCAATGATGAAAGCACTGGGTCTAAGTAGAATGCTGACTGGTTAGGCAGAAGGCTTGAATATGACTATTTTCTGTTGTTGGAGCTAAGCTAAAGGACCAACAACAGCACAAACGTAAAAGCTGACCAAAGACTGCTTTTTTCAAGATTTCTGACACCGCCCCCTGGTGACAGCACACAGCTACAGCATGTGGATGTGAGTGCAAAGCTCTCTTTACAAGCTCTGTAAAGAAAGAAAAGCAAAACAAAAAAAATGTGGTATGTGTATTGTTAATTAGTTCTGCTAGCATTAAATAAATATTTGATTTTAATTATTCTATTTGTCATGAAAGTTTATTTTGAACAACACTTCCACAGCTTTTTGTTACGTTACTATTACTCTTTAAATGCTGATTCTAGCTGCTTAACATCTGCACTACAACCAAATTTACATGATGCCATTTAACACTGTCACATTTTTAGTTTAGCATTTTATTAGAATGCAAATTTTGCTGGTGGAAATGGTACTAGCTTTGCAGGTGTAGCCCGGGAGCCTTTTGCTGTGAGGCTAAATGCTGACCACTAAGCCACCCTGCTGCAAAATAAATATAATGTAGAAATTTCTCCTAGATGATTTCATGAGAAGTTATCGGAATAACCAAATAGACGCACCATGATTCATCATAAATGTATACAAAAGATCATGGAGATCTATCAAATATCTGCTGCTATAGTTCATTTTGGACCAAAGGGTAGCTTTTCATTTAGCGACTGGAAAAGCTTTTGCTTCTATAAAGAGAAACGTCTATGATTTGTGTACACAGGTTGGTTCTTTTAGATTTTGTTTAAACATCCGACAAAGTTACACATAAAAAAAATACCTTCACAGCACAGTAGATGTTTGAAAATTAGCCCCAAGCCTAAATAACCCTTGTTTTTCCTCCTTTACATCTGAAACGAAAACACAGCCTGTGGTTTCACATACTGAACTATATACAGCATCCCACAAAATGCAGCAGCTTCCTGGTATTCCCTTCTCTAAATTCGGCTTTTACTTTTAAAAACTGTGCTCCCTGCAGTAGCCCCTCATGGCATTATATATGAAAACAGCCCTCCTAAAAAAAAGCATTACCTAAATTTGTATCTGCCCTTTTCACACTGAAGGCAGGATGGCAAGCTGTAGCAGATGGCCAAAAGACTTCCTATTTTCACAGACTGCTAATTAGAGCCCTAACCACAGCTCACCTTTAATGTCAGCCACAGACTGCTTTTAGTGCAATTAGCCTAATGGGGTCCGGGCCTGTGAATAGCCTGTAATATTTAGTAAGGGCCAGGCATTGCACTGGAGTTAGTGTATGTCAAAATAAAGGACAAAAGAGGTCTAACACATCGCAGAACCATTTATTACAGGAACTGATGGAGGGCGAGACTGTAACCGTGATTACCCAGAGAAACTATTTAATTAGATGCATTAATAATTGAACTAATTAGCTCCCATGTGTCTCGCAAATGAAGAGGGAACCTGGAGCTTCACTTGCACCACATCAGCTGATTAATTAGTCTGCTGATCGTTAGCTGTCTTGATGGCCTATATGCGATCAGATGAGAGGGTGGATAATGAGGAATAGTCGGTCGATGGTGCTGGTTAATTAGTGTGACCTGATCCAGGGGCCATGTTAGAACAGTTGTTGATGCCACAGCTTCTAATGAGGAGGATTTAGGGCCGGATGATCTATTTGGAAGCAGGCTGCAGTGTTGTTTGTGGATTTGGATGTGTACCAGCCTTGATAACCCCTTTGAAAATCACTACATTTTTCCAATAATCTGTCTACAGGGACTATGTCCAAATGTTCAATATTAACTTTAAATAATGACCTTCCCATGCCCTACTGTATTTCTATTCATAAAATTTCAATATAGTGACTTACAGCAGGTCTGGGACTTAAAAATTGCCTTTCAAGGCTATTCACAATTCATCTTTTGCATTTATATAAGGAGAAAATTGAATGCAGTAGGCTTATGATAAATCTATTTTAGATGGTTCCATAGCAAGAATTCCTATAACTACTGCGTCTAAATGTCTTAAAGATTAAATTATTCACCTTAAATAACTTATATAACATGTTCTTATAAGGAGGTAATATTATCAGTCTATTACTGAGGTTGCAAAGACATATAAATGCTCTACAGCATAATTAAAGTATCACATCATCTTATAGTATTAATCAAGACTGTGCATTATGCCAGAGGAAGTTGCAGGACTATCCAAAACCAATTTGTTGTTCTTAGTGATGTTCTTAAATGGCTTTAAAAATGTGTTTTCTTCAAATGCCTGCAGTATGATTCATGACTACATTGAGTTTATTGTCCTATAACTGATTCACAATATGACATCTCTTTCAATACTATAGTATCACAAATAAATCAATCAGTTCTTTATCGAACGCCTTCGTTTTAAGATTCTTTCTCATGTTGTAAAATCATTTAAAAACAGTTTTCACAGGACTCTACGCTGTCCTGTGAAAAACTGAGTCCACCCCATGATTCAGTGGCTTGCAG
Organism: Maylandia zebra; assembly: GCF_041146795.1. Lineage (NCBI taxonomy): Eukaryota > Metazoa > Chordata > Actinopteri > Cichliformes > Cichlidae > Maylandia > Maylandia zebra. The sequence continues at coordinate 24,101,016 of NC_135173.1, read as the reverse complement.
AGACATCTTTAGCAGCTGCAACTTGAAGTAATAATTTTCTGTATGACTTTTTCAGTCTTTCACATTGTTGTGGAAGAATTTTTGCCCAATCTTCTTTACAACATTTCTTCAGTTCATTCAGGTTTGTGAGCATTTGTTTGTGCACAGCTCTCTTAAGGTCCCCAACAGCTTTCAATTAGGTTGAGGTCTGGACTTTGACTGGGCCATTGCAACACCTTGATTGTTTTTCTTTTCCCACTATTCTGTTGTAGAGTTGCTGCTGTGCTTGGAATCATTGTCCTTTTGCATGCCCCAATTTTGGCCTATCTTTAGCTGTCAGACAGATGGCCTCACATTTGACTTCACAATGCTTTGGTATACAGAGGAGTTCATGGCCAACTCAGTGACTGAGTGCCAAGGTCCCGTGGCTATGAAAAAGCCCACATCATCTTCTCTCCACCAATGTACTTAACAGTCAGTATGAGGTGTTTGTGTTGATATCCTGTGGTTGGTTTTCATGCTGTGCATCAATTAATATCTTCATTTTGGTCTCCTCTTACAAGAAGTCTTGCTGAGAACTTTGCAAACATAAGCTAGACAAGGCTTTCCCCCTGACAACCCTTCCAAAACAAGCCATATTTATTCAGTCTTTTTCTAATTGTAGTGTCATTTTAACATTTAACATGCTAACTGAGGTCTGTACAGTGAGATGTGGCTCTTGGGTTTTTGCAGTTCCACTTAACATTGCATGGTCTGATCTTGGCGTTAAATTGATGGGATGTCCAATCCTGGGAAAATTGACACCTATATCAAGTGTTTTCCAGTTCCGAATAATCTTTCTCACTATAGAACGACGGACTTGAGATTATTTGCAAATGGCTTTATAACCCTTTGCAGACTGGCAGCAACACTGTCGGTTAAGCAATTGCTGATGTCTTTCTTCCTTCTCATTGTGTTCACACACCTGAATACTACAGTCCAGCAAACTGCCAAAACATCAGCTAAGTTAATCAAGTGCATTTAATTAACAGCATCTGGCCACAACATATTCTCTTCATTTTTAATGACTCCTTGCTTACGATATCACTATTATACTCGAGGAGTCAGAAGGTTATAGCAGCCAGTCTGCTGACAAATGCATTGATACATTAGTATGATAGCCTGGATAGGATCTGAGCACTTTATTTCATTAATGTTACCATGTGTATCATATGTATGCGCCACAGAACATTTGTCTGCATGCAGCGGCTCTATTCCCCACCAGTTTGAGAACCACTGCTTATCACCTATTAACAACCTGTGGTAATAGGTTTGCCAATTAGGTCATTGTGACCTTTAGCTGATGTATATTTTTATGGTTTTTGCTTAATATTTCCACATTGGGCTGCACTACCAATTTCATTGTCAGTTTTAGCTAATTTCTAGAGCTTAGATTTCCTTAAAAAATCGGCATGTAGCTTTAGGTGAGCCTACTCAAGCCCTAAACTCTTTAGTAGACACACCTTTGTTTTAATGTTTTTATGTCATACATGCTGATCATAGTCTCACGGGGACCCAAAGTATGATCATTACTTTTCTGGCATGGTCTATGCTTTTTGTGTTCTATTAACTTCTTAATTTTCCCACAAGGTCTTGCTGTATGTAATTGCTCTATTATGAAGCTTTCAGCTACTTTATTGCTCTTTTATAGGTTCCAATTTCCTGTCATATTCATGGAAGACTGAAGGTATAGACAAGCTTTTTTATGTGATCTATATTGGCATTGCCCCCACTAACCTACAATCTCTAAAGCATTACTAAAAATCTCCAGAAGAAATGATGTTGGGCTTTTAGCAGTTTAATCATGTTTTTATTCCATATTTCCCTGTTCAAGGCCATCTAAAATGATGTATTCATTTCGAAACCCGGAGTCAACGCATTAGGGTATCTTTTTAAGTATTTCCTGATTATGGCATTTGGAGATTTAATCACCTGTGTGGCTATTTCGTTTTGAAAACTGTATTACAGATACCTTTCATGGTATCTGTAATACAGTATAGTCTTAGTCCGAGCTAATCTATTACCTTTAAAAAACACCCCAAGTACATTAATAAAGGATGAACACGTTGAACAGGCGCGCGCCTGTGCACGTTCGCGCACAAAAAAGGCTCTGCATCTGTCGTGCTGAAAAGCCACAGCTTTGACTACAGGGCGCCCTGGAGATAATTGGTGTCCTTGGAGTTGAATAAGCTCATTTTAAAACACCTCAGGCCCGGGCTGTCCTGGTGTGTGACTGTGTATTGAATAATTGATTTGGAGAGGGAGGGGGCGGTTACTATCAGATCTGAACATAATGACTTTATATAATTAGCACGCAGCGTTAAAAAAACATTTGACTCTGGGAGTTTTTTGCAGTGTGAGAGAGAGACAGAGAGAGGGGAGAGAGAGAGAGAGAGAGAGAGAGGAGGGGGGAGGCTCGTTGTGTGCAGGAGGGCTCATTTGAGGGGAACAGCCGCAGCCTGTGCAGATAGAGAAATACTTACGCACTGACATCAGCCAAGATAATGCTAAGCCACTGTTGATTTGGGGACATCTCTACTGCAGGGCAAGGTGATACTCCGAGAAGCTGTTTTCATCCATCCACGGGCTATTTTTACGCGCGAGGGAAAAGAGAGCGACTCCGCGGCTGTTTCTCTCGGCTCTCTCTTCGGGGACTATGAAGAGCGGAGCTGAAGTTTGAGCGACTCTAGGTTCAAACAGCGCGTCCAGGCCTCAGTGTTTGTTACCGCTCTTCCACGCAGGAGAGTAAAGGCTGGTATTTCTCCCACTGTTGGATTATTGCCGTTTACCTAAAGGATGGTGCTGGACAAGGAGGAGAGTGAGTACACGTTCCCTTGCTTAAACTGGTACTCAGTACTTCCACTTTAATGGGCACACCTGTGCAACACAATGCAACCCCAAGAAACTATTTTACCACATCAGGTCGATTTTGATGATGTTGACAGAATCATAAAGGCTTTAAACCAATAACATGCTTCAGGTTACTTATATATAAACGGAAACAACACATCTCCTACAATGTCATAAAACTAGAAATAGAGATAAATGTCCCACAGACTTCCCTAATGAAGTATATATATATATATATATATATATATATATATATATATATATATATATATATATATATATATATATATTCTTGGATGTTCGTTGTCTCATCCTGGACTGTGGTGCTGACACTCACCAGTCCTCGGCCCCCTTCCTTCCGCTTAGCGTACAGCCTCAGGGTGCTGGATTTGGGGTGAAACCCTCCATGCATGGTAAGGAGCTTTCTTGTCTTTATGTCAGTGGCTTCTATCTCCTCCTTTGGCCAGCCTATTACCCCAGCAGGGTACCTGATCACGGGCAGGGCGTACGTGTTGATGGCCCGGATCTTGTTCTTACCATTCAGCTGACTCCTCAGGACTTGCCTGACCCTCTGCTGGGGTCTATCACACCAGGCAAGACCCCAGGTGCAGGCTGTGTAAAGATGCCCCAGAGACAATCCAGCACATAACAGCAGGGTGCAAGATGCTAGCAGGCAAGGCATACATGGAACGCCATAACCAAGTGGCCGGCATAGTGTACAGGAACATCTGTGCCGAGTATAACCTGGAAGTCCCGAGGTCAAAATGGGAGATGCCCCCAAGGGTGGTGGAGAATGACCGAGCTAAGATCCTGTGGGACTTCCAGATACAGACGGACAAAATGGTGGTGGCTAACCAACCGGACATAGTGGTGGTAGACAAACAGAAGAAGACGGCCGTAGTGATCGATGTAGCAGTTCCGAATGACAGCAATATCAGGAAGAAGGAACACGAGAAGCTGGAGAAATACCAAGGGCTCAGAGAAGAGCTCGAGAGGATGTGGAGGGTGAAGGTAACGGTGGTCCCCGTGGTAATCGGAGCACTAGGTGCGGTGACTCCCAAGCTAGGCGAGTGGCTCCAGCAGATCCCAGGAACAACATCGGAGATCTCTGTCCAGAAGAGCGCAGTCCTGGGAACAGCTAAGATACTGCGCAGGAACCTCAAGCTCCCAGGCCTCTGGTAGAGGACCCGAGCTTGAAGGATAAACCGCTGGGTGTTTTATATATATATATATATATATATATATATATATATATATATATATATATATATATATATATATATATATATATATATATATATATGCTTGCTCTATTATACTCTATTATATTGTTAATGTGCAACAATTAAAAAAATAGATTGCAGAAAAAGCCCTTATTGACATTCACTCTTTGTGTCTCATTCCTGACAGAAAACTAACACTGAATCTCCTCTGTCTGTCTCTGTGTCTGTCTCTGTGTCTGTCTGTTTCTTGGCCTTTTTCCTGCCAGGTGTGTCTCTTGTGTCCCTCCAGTCCAGAGAAAAGCCGAGGGGCTGCGCCGGCTGTAATGGGAAGATACGGGACCGCTTCATGCTTCAGGCGTTAGACAGATACTGGCATGAGGACTGTCTGAAGTGTGCCTGCTGTGACTGCCGCTTGGGCCGGCTGGGCTCCACACTCTACACCCGGGCCAACCTCATCCTTTGCCGCAGAGACTACCTGAGGTACGGCTCCCATATGTGAAATGTGAGCGTTTTTCTTAGAGAATGGTACTACGATATCAAAGTGAAGCAAGTGGCCCTCACAGGCAATCAAGTGTCCACAATCGCCAACACGTCAGTAAATAAATTAAATCTGTCCAAGCATCATTTGACAGTGTTTGGATGTGGTGTGCTTGAGAGGGAATGTTTTGAGTCACCATATTTTGACTCTGCATTACAGTCTTGTGGAAAAATACTTGTTTGTTTTTCCCTGTGAAAGGGTTTATCCTGCAGGGTGACAGGGTTAACGGTTACATTATCCAAACATGGACTAGTTTTGAGGTTTATGGGTTCAAGAGCACAAATAAGAACATCAGCTGTCTGCAGTAAACTTGCACAGACATAAGCATCTTGTATGCAGCATAAGAAAGAAAAGGCAGAACAGTGAAGCTTGCACTTTGTAAATGTTTCCGTTGTCTCTTATAGTTCTTAACATGGGCTTTGATAATGGTTAATTTCGTCCTAAGAAGACATGTAGCTGGAGACATCAGTCTTTAAAGGGTGATATTAGCTGTGATTATGCTGTGGATATGAAGTTTTATCAAGTTTGTGTTGGTACTTCAGTAGAATGAACAGTTGATGCTTTTCAATTTCAATACACTTTTATTTAGATAGTGCCAAATCACAAACAACTCAATTTTTGTTATAAGTTAAAGACCCTTCAATGATAGAGAGAAAACCTCAACAATCAGACAACTCCCTATGAGTAAGCACTTGGCGACAGTGGGAAAGGAAAACTCCCTTTTAACAGGAAGAAACCTCTGGCAGAACCAGCTCAGGGAGGGTCGGCCATCTGCTGTGACTGGGCAGGGGTGAGGGGAGGGAGAGAAGAAAAAAAGAGAAGAGAAAAAGAGAATCAAAGAATAATAATAACTAATGATTTTATAAACTCATACAAAGTGGATAGTTTCATCAAGGAGCAGCACCACAGACTGCAGGTGTGAAAAATGAAGCCAAAGCAGGTGTTCGTCTGGACTGAAAGCACTACATCCAGATGAACAGAATCAACTTTTTGGGATTATCTTACATGGATGACTAAGCATGCATCAAGACATGACACTGCTTAATTTTTTCCTCAATAAAAATTTTCCTAGTGAGTTCATGGTTTGATACGCTTGCCTTAAGTTCCCTTTATGTTCCCATGTTATTAATTTACCAAGTTCTTGCCCCAATTAGAGTAAAACTGACTATAAAGCAGGATCTCCTTCAGGGTTTGGCCACCTCATGATTACGGTGCACGGCCATCTGTACAATATCTGAAGTTATTCTGCACCTTTTGTGACTATGATTTGGTCCAGGATGACTATACAGGTAAGTATGTTTCAATGTACTTGGGGTTTAAATAGATTTCTACCTTAGCCTTTTTAAAACCATCAACCTTTTCTAAACAAACCTTGTCTGCATCAACGGGCTCCACTCAGAGTTATATGCCTCTGCTTTTTCTTGCCTAGAAATAATGATATCTGGTGTCAGGTCAGCAAGAGAACTCCTGATATCGCAGCCACATTGCTGAACTCATGTGTTAGTCTCATGTACAATCCAGCTGGATTTGGTTGGAGCTAAGTCGCTCATTAGCTGCACTGCACTTAGGAGACCAAAACCCCTTTTGACAGTTAAATTGGCTAGATTGCCTCCTGTTTTCCTCATCATTGCAAGGGTGCAGACCAAAGGCCTTTGAAGAGTGGGATTAAAACCATGTGATTTCTTTTAATTGGACCATTTGTAGAGAATTAGCATTGAGCTTCGTAGCCTCGTTAAGGAGCAGGAAAAAAAACCCACCAGGTGCCTGACTCGAGCTCGTTAGATCAGAACATTCTGTTAATTAGGTCTCACTTTTGTTCTCACGTTGGTCACTCATTTGATGACGTTTTCCATTTGTAATCCAGGGCTGCTCAGTGCTTTTCTCCCTTATTACATGGATGACCTTTTTCCATAAGGGTTCCTCCAAAGCCCCCTTTTTCTATTTGGCCTCTAATGGAATATGGAAATCAGCAGCAGCCACTTGTCTTCGTGTGTGCCGGGCTCTTGGGGAGTTATTTGGTCATTCTGTTAGAGGTGAATAAGCGGTGAGGCCATCTGCAGCTGGCCAGCACAAAGCATTTATAGCAACACAGTTTGTTCTCAGGTGGTCTGAGGACAAGGTTCAAAAGTTGCCAGATAAATTTGGGGTTTCAGAAGAGAGTAATAAATTGACTTTCTTCTTAAAGCAACTGACATTTCATATAAATCGTGACATTTTCATATCAGTTAATCTCTATTTTGCTGCTCTCTATCAGCAGTAATGCATTAGTGATAGAGCTCATATCCAGTTTATGAAAACTCTCACATTTGATATTCTGAACGCTCACATATGCGAAGAAAAAAGATTAGTGCAGAAATAACAGATGTTTGAAGAGAATAGATGGAAAGTTGTAACCCTACCTTCACGCAGTGTTGGCAGAGCAACACTGTTAAAACAATGGAGTGTACTGACTTTTTTCCAGGCTTGCTAACTGTAGTGCTATACCTCTAACCTCTTAACATGCCTCAGATTGTTGCCGACCTATGTAGGGTTAGGGACATAGTTTAGGTTCTGAATTTATGGGACATTTACCAAATGAAAAACATTTAAGAGAAAAACTGTAATGTCAGAACATATCAGACGTTGTTGGAGACATTTTATAGTATAATCAGCTGTTGATGAGCTAACCAGATTTTAAAAATGAACCTTTAATGCTGAACTATTGTAAATAAATGGAGGAAATGGAGAAAGAACATATCATAGGCTAAGAGGTATTCAGTGTATTGCTAATACTGATCACTGATCACAGCAGATATCTGTCCAACCCGGATGCTGGAGGTGTCTTCCGAATAAAAGAGTTTTTCCTTCCCACTATCACCAAGTGCTGCTAATAGGGGGTCGTGTGACTGTTGGGGTTTTCATGCAATTTTTACTACGCAACATAAAGAGCTTTGAGGTGATTATTTGTTGTGATATAGCTAAAACTGATTTTAACTGACTTACTGGAGTTTGTGTGATGCATTACAAACCCTGTGGTTTTCTCATTATCTGTCCACATGGGGTGTCTGGACTAATTTTGGCAACAAAGCTGAAACAATTAATCATACATGCCCTTTGACAAGTAAAAACATGAAACGTTTTCTGCAGAAATTCAAGCTTTTCTTGCCTTTCGCTCATATTCCAGCTTTTTGACTGTCGAGTCTGCAGATTGGTTGATAATAAACTTAATGGTTAGTTGCAGCCATAGCTTAATGACACAGCTCCAGATCTTATTATGAGAAGCTCATACTATCATCTCCTCATAATTACTACTAGAGGCGCGATTTGAATGGTTTTTCACACTTGGCTGCACTTATATGTATATAATGTGGGCTCTGCATTAGGGGGAGTGGAAACAGCCATCAATAATCAGGAAACGCAGTGCGGTTCACCGCTATAAATCAGTAATTGAAGTGATTATTTGCGAACGGTGCTCGAGCATCATCTGTGATGCTCTCTGGGACACACAGGCTACCTTTTGTCCTCTAGTTCAGTGTTTTTTTTCCTTCTGCAGCTCCTGGCTGAAATGTATCTGTGTTTGTCCAGATTACAGGCCTGCTTGTTGCCCTCTCTCCCTCTGCAGGCTCTTTGGGGTGACGGGGAACTGTGCAGCCTGCAGTAAGCTGATCCCTGCCTTTGAGATGGTGATGAGAGCCAGAGACAACGTCTACCATTTAGACTGCTTTGCCTGTCAGCTCTGCCGCCAGAGGTAAGATTAGGGTAGCAATTAGCCAGGGAGATCAAATTCAGTTGACTTATCTCGGCGATGTACTGGTGAGCTCACTGGTCATTAAGAGCATATTAGCAGTGCACCGTAATCACAATGCAATGAAATCCCCTTCACTTGAAAAACTTCAAGGGGTTAAAGACTTTGTATATCACTCAGACAGTTAATCAGGCAGCAGTCATGCAAGATTAAATTTCTAAGCATCATTGCTACAGATGTATGCTGAAAATATGCCTGAAATGCTCCTCTGGGACCTCATCATTCACTTCGGCTGTAGCAAGAACCAAGACCCAGTTCCATATTTTGATTTCTCTCTGCAGATTTTGCGTGGGAGACAAGTTTTTCCTCAAGAACAACATGATCCTGTGCCAGCTGGACTATGAGGGGGGCCATCTTAATGGCAGCACCGAGAGGCAGCCTCAGTAAGAGGTAATATTCTGATGACGGTGAATTACAGCTCCAGACACACGGTCTGACAGTTTGAACTAAACCATGCACTTAAATAATAGGAAGGTATACAAGTGAGCGCCCAGGATCATCCCAAATATGTCCACATGCAGACACGAGAGTCCCTAACAAGACGTTGCGAATTTAAAATTCCTGCAGAGAAAAGTTTAGTGTGTTTTCCACATTATGTGACATTCAGGCATAAATGTGGGAATCTCTTAGCCACATATTAATCAGACTGAATATTTTACAGACTTTGCACAAGGTTTTACTGCTTGACAGGCATCTTAAGCATCTGCATTTTAGACCTGAACTTTTCCAGTACTTAACAGACATGTGAAAATTTGGACCTCACTTTAACCTCACTTAAACATGCAAGCCTCCCCATATTAAGTCTTTGTGTGGTTAGATTGCGTTGATTTAAATAGTAAATAGTAAATGGATTGCTTCTTATGCACTGATCGGGCATAACGTTATGACCACCTGCCTAATATTGTGCTGGACCTGTCAAGGCCGTAAAGGTGTGCTGTGGTATCTGGCACCATGACGCTAGCACAGAGCCTTTAAGTCCTGTAAGTTGCAAGCAGACTTGTTTGTCCGGCACGTCCCACAGATGCACATGGACACCAGCATCCACGTGATGTTGCTTTGTGATCCAGTTTTTATACTCAGGTGCCCATTGTTAGTGCTTTCAGTGGAGGACAGGGGTCTCTTTGGATATGACTGTGGCTATCCCATACATAACAAACTGTGATGCACTGTGTATTCTGACACCTTTCTACCAGCAGCATTAACCTTTTCAGCAGTTTGAGCCGCAGTTGCTTGTCTGTTTGATCGGCCCACACGTGCAGCCTTCAATCCTCCTATGTATCAGTGTGCTTTGGCCTCCCGTGTCCCTGTTGCTAGTTTACCACTGTTTCTTCCTTGGAACACCTTTGATAGATACTGACCACTACAGGCTGAGAACACCCCACAAGAGCTGCAGTTTTGGAGATGCTCTGAACCAGTCACATAGCCATCACAATCTGAAGCTTGTCTAACTTGCTCAAATTGTTACTCTTGCCCATTTTTCCTGCTTCTAACACATCAGCTTTGAGGAGAAAATGTTCACTTGCTCTCTAATATATATCCCGCCCACTAACTGGTGCCATGATGGAGAGATACTCAGTGCTATTCACTTCACCTGTCTGTGGTCATAATGTTATGCCTGATTGGTGTATAGGGCTTTTCTACTCTACTTGAACACTCAGAGTGCTTTGTACTATATGTCTCATTCAACCTGGCATGCAGACTGAAACAGGTCTTAAAAAATGGTCTGAAATTCATTTGTGAAACCAGCTTTGGTAGCACCTGTCCTATCTAAATGAATGGTGGGAGAGCCGTAACTTTTATTTCAGCTGTTACCATCTTGTAGTGAAGCAACAGTCAAATGTGATTTGAAACAAACCTAAATTTCAACCCTTTGGTGTGTTTGCCTCAAAAAATCATTTTCAACCCCAATATTTAAATTTGCTATGCATGCATGTTACTTGGCTTTATAGATGGCTCAATCAAAAATCAATCCTTATGATCAACATCTCTGGCTGCAGTAATACTTAATACTTATCTACTGTGTGAATATGTCAGTGTAACATCTGACATAGGGAGGCCGGTATCTTTGCAGTAATACATTTCTTCTGTATATTTCCGTTCAGAAAAATTGTAATTGTGTGAAATTTCAGAATTTCCTTTCAAGATTATTTTGCAAACATTCTGGCCCAAGTAAATCTCCAAAAAGTTGATTCTGTTCATCTGGACGTGGCGTTTTGTGGGAGAAACGTTTCGTCACTCATCCAAGTGACTTCTTCAGTCTCAGCTGACTGCAGGTTTCATCTTATAAACAGTACATTTGCATAATGACTGAAACCAGCCCAGTGAAGGAACAATGGGCTGGGAGGTCAGTTCCTTAATCTTACGTGAAAAGGGAAAGACCATCTGTGAATCGAGGAGGGGGCCTAAGGGTACATCTTTCGCCATCATACAATGCTGTGATTGCAGCCATTCCCTAACTGTCTGTGAACGGTACTCATGGCCATTGATCAGTGGGCTTTGATCAGTGGGTTTTGGTCAGTGGTTGTTGATCAATGGTCATGAGAATTTGCATAATTAAGATTAAGGAACTGACCTCCCAGCCCATTGTTCCTTCACTGGGCTGGTTTCAGTCATTATGCAAATGTACTGTTTATAAGATGAAACCTGCAGTCAGCTGAGACTGAAGAAGTCACTTGGATGAGTGACGAAACGTTTCTCCCACAAAACGCTACGTCCAGATGAACAGAATCAACTTTTTGGACACTGACTATCCACTATATCAAAGTATAAATCAGTATAGGCATGTAAAGCTTTAGTGTGGTTCTGAGTACGGCTTTTTCTTTGAAGTAACTGATTAATAATTCTCTGCTTGATATTGGTCCCCAAAGGATATCTTCTTGGCTACTTTAGGAAGATTAATATGTTTGCTTTTATGAAATTTATCAGTAGTAAAACTAAGGGAGTGCGCTGTGCTTAAAGAAATATGAGCTTCCAGATCACTTTTTGTGATTCACACAGAATTAATTAGTACAGTGTGTACTTTGCAATGTGCTAAGCAAGGCTCAAGGGTCTTAAGCAAAGCGAAAATGTTTATTCCAGCCATTAAAACGCTGGATAAAGCTTCCAACATTGCAAGTATTTCTCCCTCACTGTCAGATATACTGTCCAGTGCTGTAATAATGGGAGCGTTACAATGGGACAACATATTCATTGTGGTTGGAGATGTTCTCTGCACTGCAACCCTGTAACTCCACTTAAACTCGTGTATTCTTGCTTGTTATTAGAGAGAATTTAAGCTTTACATACATGACAAAATGACCCATCGCTGCTGTTCTGGTTCTAGTCGTGGGGGGACTGAAGCCTATCCCAACTACAATAGGACGAGAGGCGGGGTACACACTGTACAGGTTGTCAGTCTTCGCACCCACATCTACACCTATGGGCAATTTAGAATCACCAATTAACCTAACATGTCTTTGGACTGTGGGAGGAAGCCGGAGTACCCGGAAAGAACCCATACAAACACGGGGAACTCCACACAGAAAGACTCCAGCCAGATGGTGGGGTCAAGTCAAGACCTTCTTGCTGTGAGGCAACAGTTCTAAACACCGTGCTGCCAGAGAATAATCATAATAATTCTGTCCTTATCTGTAGAACTCTTTATAAAGTTGTTAACTGTAGTCACATAAATCCTGTGGAACTACATCCTGGGCTCTGCCTTTTGTAAACCCCTAGATGGGCATGTGAGCGGTGTTGGGCTATGAGTGCAAAGGGTTTGAGGAAAGCTGAAAGCAGGCAATCCACAAATATGAAGTTTTCAAGGTCAGAAACATTCCCAAAAGCCACCAGCGGCCCAACATATCATTATGATACTAATTGTACTACTACAGCAGTAAAATACACACCATCGCCCTGCACGATTGGACACTGGAAGCTGAGAGTTACTTGTGAATGATTTCTGATCTTCCAGTTAATGTTGAAAAATCTTGCAGATATCATTTGTTTTCAAAAAAGAAACATCTTTATGTATTCAGGGACATAAACACCAGAGTATTCAAGGTTTTAGGCAAGTATATTGTTAACTCAGGTTAAAAATGAGGTAACTTTATTACAAATGCAGACAGATGTTTGTCATATGCTGCATGTTTTGCTTGGAGCTCTCTAAAATGGGAGTCTACTTTAGATATGTGGCCCCAACCCTGTAATTTTGATAAAATGGATACAGTGAAAGCTTTTTGGCTTCGTAAGGTTGTAACTCTTTATAAATGTTCTCTCGAGATCCAAGTAGCTTTGTTGATGTAGGATGTTTTTTTTTAATCTTTTTCCTTTTTGAGTTTTCATGAATGTGACCACTGGACGACTGCACATGTGTGTTTTTCCACCTTCAAGCAGCTGATTAACATGTAGATTAAAAAAAGCATAAAAATAATAATAAAAAAAAACACTACAAAGAACATTTTATTGTGAAAAATAATAAAGATAAAAACATGTTTGTGTTCCACTGAACACAAACTTGGAAATAAAATTGTGCTTTGTTGTGAGAAAACAACCTTTGGTGAAAGTAAAGCAGAAGTAAATAAAGTATAGAGAGCAGGTAAATTCATCTACACTCCAATTGGGAGAATTAAATATTAATTATTCTCCTGAGTTTTTTAAAACAAGTGTTAAAGTTTTTAGGTTACATTTCTGTGAGTTGCTTTCAATGCAGTGCAGTTGTTGTTATAGTTACTGAACAGCACACGTTGCTCAGAACATTATTTGAAATACAAATTTTATGTAAAAACACAAACTTCTGTGGCTTCTGTGAGCAAATAAAGGATTGCATTCATCATAGAACTGCAGCATGTTTTTGTTTATGGCTATGGAAAAAACAGTGCACTGATCTCTGACCATCAGAGGCCTTTAATACAAAGCAGGATTTCATCTTATCTGGGTAACCCTCGGTTATCTGCACTAAAAAGTTCACTTCTTAATAGGGTACTGGGTGGGTACTGGGACTGAGGTCGCGTTCTAGATTACAGATCAGCAGCTATGAAATCCCTGCCTACAAAACAATCATAGCATCACTATTCCTGGAGGATCCCTCTGACCTCTGAGCACAGATAGAAGGTTTTCATTAGCATCTAATGTCTTCGTGTTTCCCTGTTGATCAGTAAGAAATATAAATTCTTATCTTTTCAAGTTGGCAACAAACAATTTTTTTTTTTTTTTTCATGGATAGATGATCCTAGTCTCGGTGACCAAAATGCTTAAAGTGCAAACGCACATCCAAACAGCACTTTTAAAGCTAGACTGCTGCACACTGCTTTTCCTCTCGTACCACTCATGTTGTTGACAGTAGTATGAGACAGTCAGCATTATCAATACAACCTCTTCATATTTTTCTCACAATTTGTAAAATTAGCTACTTTGTTGCCAGTGCACTTATCCATAATTATAACATAAACTCTTTCATGTGAGCGTCCAAGGGGAACCCTTGGCTAATTTAATGAGTTAATAGCCTACTTCGTGTGACCGCTTATCCAATTTTCTAGGAGGTGTCTTCCTGTTAAAAGGGAGTTTTTCCTTCCCACTGTCACCAAGTGCTTATTCATAGGGGGGACATCTGGTTGTTGAGGTTTTCTCTGTATTATTGTGGGGTCTTTACTGTATAATATAAAATTGACTATTGTGATATGAATTGAATTGAATTGAATTGAATTGAATTGAATTGAAGATAAAAGCATAAAAACCTGTGTAGGTTTAAAAAGCCTTAAGGGAGAGAAAATGGCAAAATAAAATGAGTCTATTTTTTAATTTGAATGCATAGAGGCAATTAATCTCAGGTCAGCAGGCAGCCTGTTCCAAAGAACAGAACAACTGGAAGCATCTTCAGAATACTTTGATGTGATTCTAGGAACATTTAAAAGTTCTCCACCTGATGACCTGAGAGGTCTGACTGGGTTGTAAACAGTGAACAAGTGAGAGCTGTACCAGGGGGACAGACCATTGAGACCTGTGTGAACTAATAGTAGGATTTAAAAGGAAATTCTATGTTGGGACTGAAACTCTGTGAATCACTGTTGAGCTTCAGCTCACTGATGACTTTAGCGTGACCATTTCTGTGGATCTAAATCCTGATTGGTACTTATCACAAACACTTCAAGTTGAATTCTCCATTTAGTTGTTTGCAAAGTATGTTTTCAAATATTCTGCTGAGGAAAGAAAGATTAGAAATAGGTCTGTAATTATGAATTACCAATTACTAAGTCATTTTTCTTGAGCGGCAGTGTGATTACAGCACATTTGTGAGAAATATGGAAAGTGCAGGTCTGCAGAGAGCTGCTGATAATATTTACTAAAGGATTTGTAAAACAGTGATATACTGATTTGAATAGTTTGGTGTGAATGGGTTCAAGTAAAGAGGTGCAAGCTTTTAACTGATGAATCATTTCTTCGAGATCTTAGAAGTCTAAAAAGCAGCAGGGAAACAAAACAGGAAAAGGGCAGGCTGAACAGTCAAAGACAGGTGAAAGATAACAAGGGCAGGGGAAACAGACGCAAAGGATGGAAAAGAAAGATGAAGTGAAGCCACAAGAAAAGCAATTACCAAAATAAAACAGGAAGTGGAAAGACAGAAGACAAGAAAACTAATACAGGCAAATCAAACAGGTAGGACGACACTGTAATAAATAAAAGAGAATTAAACGCTTATGAGGCCAAAACTATCATCGGCAGCAACAGCTTTGTTAAACTTTCATATTCGTGTTCATTATGAGAGCTGAGCATGAAATAAATTATGTATTTAGCATGTTTTTACCTGTTGAAAGTACCCTTGTAGCCCACAGTGTATTGTTCATAATACAAAACCATTGTTTTGCTATTACACTGCAGTTACTGGATACATGAAGCTGATGATATTGTTTCTTGTGAAGCCCCCAGACCCCACTCTGACATATTTGATGTTTTCCATCTCTCTCTGCAGATCAGAGAAAGGACCACTGTGAGCCAGCTGGACTACGAAACTCACAGCAGCACACACCTCATCAGCTTCTTGTTTCAGACTGAACTGTATGGAAAAAAAGAAAAAAAAAGAAAAAAAACATTGATTGAACACATTTCCAGCAGCCCAACTTTGAACTCTTTATTCCAGAGCTGCGTGACTATTTCCCTTAAAGCTGACAGTTCTGATCAGATGGACTTGAGATCGACTGGGGAGTGAAAACGGGGTAGTGAAACTATCAGAAGATATTTTCCAGAGGACCTAATGTGGACGGTGAACAGAAAAAGAGTGAACTAGTGTTTGCAAATAATTCATAGTCTCCTTCACCAAATGTGAAACACTAGATGGATGGAAAGAAGTCAGCCAGGCCACACATAGCACCAACCAAGTCATCCATCAAAGAAAAATACAAAGTTCCCTCTGATTGTCAGATCGCTCTGGCAGTCACTGAAGTGTCTTTTGTGGTGAACCCCACCCAGCTGGCTCGAAGGAAGCCCCGAAACAAACGGAAACTTTAGCAAAGATTGTTTGGCTCTGTTCAGCAACTGAGGAGTACCAGCTCCATCTCCCCGCCTCTCCTCTCTGAAGCCTCGAATGGGACTTCGAGCCCACTCTAGTTTTGTTCTCATTCTGCTCGCAAGCTGTTGTTTTCTTGACTAATTAAACTGGATTTGAATTTCACTTTGTGTGCTCATGGTTTTTTGTTTTTTTGTATGTACTGAGATTGCCAGTAATGGGTGGGAAAAGACATGTCGCCAGAGGGAATTAACAGTCTAAATATTCCCTTCAAATGTACAAAAGTAATAACTTGTCTCGTAAAAAAAATCGAATACAAAATCAAATGTGCTTCCTTCAGACGATGAATATGCAAATGGTTCATTTTCCAAGACGGCATAAAACATGTGCACAGCATTTTCCTGCTTCAGTAAAATCTGAGCATCCCGCTCATATCAGACAGGAATTGGGAAAAAAAAATCACACTCTTATGTCCAAGGGTTGAACTCAGATTTAGAAAAAACATTTACTGTTCAGTGGCCTGCCCCACAACTTCACTCTTACTGCTCTTACGGCAACATTTAAGGCCAGAAACAGTCCCTGTTTTCAGAGATAAAAACATTTAAAGCCTTCTGTACACCTGCTCTCTACCAAGTCCATGTTAAGGGTTAGTCCGCATGCATGGTGCAGTTGATTTAGCAGGGAACTTTAGGATTCACTTAGTTAGGTTTTTACCATGGGATACCTCTAACAAATACACTTTCTAAATTTCTCCCTACTGCATCTTTAAGGAGCAGAAAAGCAGGGAGAGACGAAGGAGACAACAAAAGGTATGTGTGAGTGGGACGACGCAGTACATGAAATAGTGTCAACCTTTTGGAAAACATATTTACAACTGCGGCATCTTCTTTTTAGGTATAATATCAGTTACATGAAAGCTGAAGTTTTACTGTGGGAGTCATATTTAGTTTTTCAGGATAATAAATTAGAATTGTATGTAAGTATTTTATTACTGAAGGAGGAAAGAAATGCAAGTGCTAGGCCCTATAAACTCACTGGCTTCCCATTTGATCCAAAATCCCATCCAATCAAAAAACAAACAAACCCCAGTATACTTTGTGATCTCTGTATGGTATAGGCACACTTTTCATCTCACTACTTTTAACCCCTTAGTGTGGACAAATCCTCCTGAAATCAAAGTACTGGCACATTTTTCTTAAAATAATGAGGACCGTCCTATCACTGTTTTTATCTTCAATGCTGTGGGACAAGCTTCCACTTTCTATTAGATCAGCCCAGTCAGTTTCCAATTAAAAAAATGAAAAATAAAATAATAATAATAATAATAGTTATTATTTTTAGACCCAGGAATCTATGACCTGATGTGATGATGAACAGATATTCATTCGATATAATGGTGCTTTTATTAGAAGCGCTATGATGTTTTCATGAATGGCAGTGTAAGGAGTGCCCCCTGTGTCTGAAATGAACTGTTATGGCCAGCTCGTGATAAAGCTCATTATAAAGTGGTACACACACACATACAAAATCTTTCCATTACCAGCCAGGGACATTAAAAACACTCATACGATCATTTGGCGCCACCCAACGGCGAAACTATGTAACTACAGCTCCCGAGCACTTCCGCTCCTCCAGCCAACAAGGAAGTTCACCACACTCCAGTCTTCGTCTGCGCTTTCTCCGCAAATCTGACACAATACCGTCGTTATTTCTGTGAGGGAGGTGACCGCTCACCTGTCGGTATGGCGATGTCAACCTTTCAGAAGGTGACCCTCGCGACGTGCCTCGTGCTGTGCGTCGCGTTGATGCTTCCCAAAATGCTGTTATCCCGGGGGAGGAAGGATGCTGCCGAGCGGCCGGAGGGTACGTCGCATTTCACGGCTTTTCTTTACTGGTCAGGTTGCCTCTGCGGTTCATATGGTTTATATTTTATATATATATATATACATATATATATGGATGAGTATCTTAATTTATTAGATTTTTAAATTGTGTTATACTATTTCTTTTGTTAGTATTTCAATCCAAAATATGTTCTGCATCATTTATGCATCACTTTAGTTGTAGTAGCATTTTCCTCCCTGGAGAGGGCGCCAAACACACACATGACACTATCTACCGTTATAGGTGTATAATATACGAACTGCTTTGTATTTAAAGGGGTTATATTTGGAAAACAAAATATGACTCTGTTGGCACACCTGCACAGACATTAGATGAAGCCTAGCTCTTTACGCAAAGCCTGACTTATTTATTCAGTGAGCGCTGTGCTAGTCAAATAAAAAATGCATTACTTAAAAAAATCAGACAATAAAATGCCTTTCAACAGCAAGATTATTTCTGTGGCACTGACTCCCATTTGGCTCCTCACTGCAGGCTCAGGACGGTTCCCTCCAATGTTGCACCGTCAGATGGCTCCGGAGAGCAGAGGTCAGAGAGCCGCGGGGTCCGGAGCCTCCAGGGCCCACAACACAGAGGCCATAGGCAGAGGCAAGGGAGCAGGAACAGGGGCGGGAGCTGGAGGCAAATCCAACCTGGCAGGACAGATCATCCCCGTGTATGGCTTCGGGATCTTGCTCTACATCCTCTACATCCTCTTTAAGGTGAAGTACTAGCAGCTGGCGAGAAGAAACAGCATGAGATGTACCTAAAAGCTCTTTACTGAAGTAAAAACTAGCTTTCATGTAGCAGCTGTAATTAAACATCTCTCATCATTTACACTAAATTGCGCAAGTCAAAGTATTTTAATGTCAAGTAAAAATGAAACCATAAAGAAGTGAAAAGTGTTCACAGTCTTTTCTGCAAAGGACTGATGTTGTTTGTTATAAAGCATGAAGTCAAACACACACTTCCCTGTGGGGTTGTGGGATTTGCTGTGTTGTTTCTTTAAGAGTTTTAATCCTGATTCTCTCTCTGCTAGATCACGTCTAAAGGGAGCAGCAAGCCAGCAGAGGGGAGGTTCCCTGCATCACGCTCAGAGAACCTCAAGAGAAAGATCAGTAAGTTTTACACACTCTCATTTAGCAACTTTTAATCACTTTCCCATCGTTTTTGCTTTTGTAACTAAGCTGCTAAATGAATCTAATGTTATTTTCTGATGGAAGCGCTGCAGGAGCCACATATTATCACTGTTGTGCTCATTATTGTCTGAAGAGCGCGTATAATGATCGTTGTCATTTTATGTAGTGGTAATAAAGTTGAAGAAACACAATTTCCCCTTTTTTGGTTTCCAGCATCGACATCGAGGGAGCATTTCAGTCATTATTAAAGCTGTTTACATGCATTAAGTCACTCGCTCTCAGAAAGCATTTGTGTTTATCTTTGGTTTGTTTTGGTTATTAACCCAATAAGAAAAACCCCAAGGTTGTAAAAAAGAAAATAATACAACTGTACATTGTTCAAATGATTCTGACTGCCTGTGCGTCAGTGCGTTGACCTATATTGTCTGCATAATTTAAACGTACCGCAACCCTTTCTCCTGACTTTGTCCTTTCTTGGCCCTCCAGCTGATTTCCAGCTGGCCCAGCTGCAGGAGAAGCTGAGGGAGACAGAGCTGGTGATGGAGAAGATTGTTTCCAAAGCCCACCACAGTCCTAACAGGTGACCGCACGCCTTTTACAGAAGACAAAAAATTGCAAAACCTATAGAGCTTGTTTGTTTTCATTTCATGCATCCACAATCTCTTCCACAGCAGAGATACAGTGTGGGTATAATTATTTGACTCCCTGCTGAATCTGTCGGTTTGCTCACTTACAAAGAAATGAACAGTCTCTAATTTTTATGATACTTTCATATTAATGAGAGGGACAATAGCAACAAAAAATCCAGAAAAAAAACATCATATAAAAGTTAGAAATTGATTTGTGTGTCACTGAGTGACATAAGAAGTTGATCACCAAGCAAGACACAACCCAATAAGATGTTTCTTGTTTACTTATTGGCCCCTCGGCGCACGGAAGTCGTTTTGTACCTTTAGCAGAAAAACAGCCCCAAAACATAATATTTCCAGCTCCATGCTTGACAGCGGAGGGTCATACTCAGCATTTTTCTTCCTCCAAACCCAGCGTGTCCAGTTGATGCCAAAGAGCTCGATTTTGGGCTCATCTGACCACAGCTCTCTCTCCCAAGCCTTCTCTGAAACCTTTGGATGTTCAGTGGTAAACTTAAGACGGGCCTGTGCTGGTGTGTTTACTTCTCTCATTGTTCAGAGAGCTGGCTTTTAAATATATTCATTCAAAGCTTAAACGTTTCTGTTTTCCTGTGTGCAGGGTGAAGGGCGTGATGGCGGACCAGGAGGAGAGCCTCCTTCAGCAGTTGACGGAGATAACACAGATGATGCAGGAGGGTCAGCTGGTGGAGGGAATGGCTCCAGAGAAGAAGCCCCAGGATGAGTGGAAAGGTAAAAGATTATATTTTACCCACAGGAAAATGTTTTCTTATCAGATTTTTAGGAAAGAAAAAAAGCGACTTCATCATCTTCGCTCTCGTTTCCTTTGAATGTGTTTCATTAACTGAATTCTTTCTGTTCCAGCTGTAAAAGAAAGTGATCCTCTTTGATTTCACACTGGTAACTGTTCATCACTTGGGTTCGGGTTCATTTGCTGTCAATTACTTCCTCCACATCCTTTTTGGCTTGTCTTTGTGTTTTTGCCGAATTCACAGGCGGCCTCTGTAGTTGCTGGTGCTGTTTTAAGATGCTTTAAGTTTAAGGGATTTTTCTGTCATCAGCCAGGCTGTTGATTGCATTTCATGTACAGCGATGTTTTCATTATTCAGGTCAGTATTGGAAGTGCTATTCTTACCACATCTAAGCATAGCCACTTTGGCTCTCTCTCTTTCTGAAAGTTGTGTTAAGTGGAGTGCAGCACTGTCCTAAGGAGACTGCCTATAAAGGGGAAATCATCCACTTATAAAAATGAATATTGTTTTAGGCAGAGTCACAGAACGCTGTGATTGCACCTCCTGTCATGATGATTATTTTTGGTCAGCAAGCAAAAGGCAGTTTTTACCAAAGTAAAGAATAAAATGATCCAGCCAGAACACGAGCGATCTGTGTTTGGTTTTAAGTCCTTGATAGTTTATTTCTTCTTCAGAACTTTCTGTACTTTGATATATCTTTGATATATCTATTTCCTGTGCTGTGGTTCTGAATTCCTTTTTTGTTTTCATACTCAGTTCTCTGGTCTCTGTTCAGTGTTTAACTCCAGCTGCAGTCCCATTGAATCCAAAAAAAAATGACTGAAGTGAAGTCAGGAGACCCACTGCTGTGTGTGTGTGTGTGTGTGTGTGTGTGTGTGTGTGTGTGTGTGTGTGTGTGTGTGTGTGTGTGTGGACAAAAGCCAGACTGATACTGGAGTTTTAGGGCTGACGATTTTTAGAGTGAGAAACTCCAGACTCTAAATATCAGCAGTTTGTCTTTATAAATTAATGCAAACATACAAAATGAATCAGTGGTTGTTTTTCACTTTTCGGCTGCATGTGCTGCAGACAGCAGAGAGTATTTAAAACAATGGCGTAAAGTAATTAACCTCCTAAGACCCGAACTCTTCCACTGCATGAAACAAAGAATTACCAGATATATATATATATATATATTTTTTTACCTTATTTTTGTTTTTAAGAATAATAAAAGCCACATATGAGGATATTCATTTAAAATTTTGATAGAACAGTAGCAGTATAACGTCCTCGTAAGTGGATATCAGGCCCTTGTAGAGCAAAATTCATTATTTTGGTCTAAATAACCCAAA
Source organism: Maylandia zebra (assembly GCF_041146795.1). Lineage (NCBI taxonomy): Eukaryota > Metazoa > Chordata > Actinopteri > Cichliformes > Cichlidae > Maylandia > Maylandia zebra. The sequence goes on along the minus strand of NC_135173.1, from coordinate 24,079,376 downwards.
ATGTGATGTCCACATATGTGGACGGCAGGTCCTAGGAGGTTAAAACATTTTGATCTTTTTTTGCCTTGATTAGCATTCAAATCATATTGATGTATATCTGACCACAACAATATGTGAGTCAGGGTGAAGGACTGGAGCGATGACTTCCACCTAATAGTCTGTCCTTAGTTTACTTTAATACACTGAAAGTGGAATTTCAGTAAATCATTTCGATGCATTTGCATGTGAAGAAGTTGATAATTGCTCCTTTATTTCTTTGATTTTAGATTCTTTATTGACCAAAGCATCAAATTAACTGTCCGTTTAACACACCCTTGGAGAGCTCTGCAACAATGAAAACAGTTGCTTAAGGTTGTGGCTTATGCACAAAAAGAACAAATTCAGACCAGACTTTTGTGTGATTTCCAAGTTTTTTTCAAAGTTCTCCCAAGCAACAAGGCACTGCTTATAATTATTTGCCTTTCTGTCAGTAAAGTCTCTCTTTCAGCAACTAACTTTACACTGCACAGGGAGGAAGTGAAGCCAGCGATTCCCTGTATGTCGGAAAATGTTTCATAGGATTTCATATGATTTTACTAAATAGTTTTTTTCTTTGCTTAAAATTAAGTTTTTACCTAAATTTCAGTTACAAAGTAAAGCTGCAATACTGAATGGAAGATAGACAGATATAGATTATCCTTTGCTAACTGCTGTATTTTTGATTTCAAAACAATAGCGATCAGTAATGAGGGGATGCATTTCTGAAAACTTTCCACAGATTATCCAGAAGAGCCTCATCCATACTGGGAACATTCCCACTGCTGTTGTAAGGAGCACCACCACGGTCCACAGACAGAGGCAGAGAGAACAGAAGGCGACGGGGCCGACCTGCTCGAAAACCTCCCTGCAGACGTCACAGGTGGAGACGTGGTCGAGGAAGCAGAAGATCTGAGCGAAAGAGCTGCGAGAGAATCTGATCTGACAGCAGCAAGTAGAGACGATGTAGGGTTAGAGAGCGATTTAGGGAAAACTGAGGAGGAAGACATGCACGAACACAGAAAGCAACTGGGTCAGATTGATCTGGGTGTCCCAGAGGAGGAACTGGTTGGAGTCCTGAAAGAGCTGGAGCTCACGCTGAGAATGACATCCGTATTGGAGCAGGAGAAGATTAAGGACCTGGCGCAACCAGTGGACTCGGAAACGGCCTGCAGCTTGGTCAGACGGAGAAACAAGAGGAGGAGAGCAAAGAAAGACACAAACTGACCAACGCGATTCAGATACAGTCAACTTGAGCCGGGGTCTGGTTTGGGAGGGCGGATGGGGTTTTTAGTCTGTTCTCATCAGATTGGAAGTAACATGAAAGCTGGTGATAGCATGACAGTTTCTCCAGCCTTGCTTAACTTTAAGTGAATACATGAGAAAAGATGTGAACAGGGCATATTTTATATCAGTAATATCAGCTTGATCCAGTGGCTGAAAGGTTTATAAAACCCTCATTATCTAATACAGTATTACCCGTCTGCATGCATGAATTCATAATGTGCTTCCAGGATTTCTGGTGATGTGCTGAAAAGGTGGACAGTATGCACACAAAACCGTTTGTTAGATCTGTCACGAAGGTCAGAAGGCATCAGTTTCTGCTCCTCTAAGGGGACCTAATGTTATTTTATCTGGTACTGGAAGATGAAGTATATCTAAAATTAAAGAAAAACAAAAAACAAGAGCAAGTAAGACTGAATCAGACCCCAAATGGGAATGCAAATTGTCTTAATACCTAGTGCACAATATTGGGATGTTTGTGCCTCCTCTCACTTTTGTCAGCAATGAAACACTACCATTAAAACTGCAGTCATTTTAAATTTTGTTTGACAGTTTTCCTACTGTGCTCTTGGATTCCTTTGTGTGAGCAAATGCAATAAATGACACTATTCTTAATTTAAGGAACAAAAGTCAAGTTTTCAATTAGACAGGAGTTAGCCGAGTCCTCTTCTCCTCAGTGTTTAATATGAAGAAGTGCCTTCTAAGCAAACCTACTGAGTAAAAGCACCTGAGAATGCACATCAGTGATTAACATGCTGTGAAGATGTTCACACACACTTTCCTGTATATTCTGGTCGTCGAATTATGCCATTTAGCTTTATAGTATCTCCTTTATGGCACTGAGTCAGACTCTTCAGTGATGCCTGCAATGTTAATCGAAGTATCGACACTCGCCGTGAGTCAGCTAATAATATGGAGAGCAGCAGAGGCAGCATTCAAAAACAAAAATGAGTTTATTACTTGTATCATGGTACAATTTAACCATACAAAAGCAACATCACATTGTTTGATGTTAGCAGAGAATATTTTTGATTAACAGTTTAGCAAGTGGCACATCACAACATCTTCGCCCCTCTAAATATTTCTCTTGACTTGCATTAAGTGTCACGTGGTTGTCTGGGATCTACGGGAAGCAGATCACTGTTTGGCGTGCTGCCTCAGTGCTCCATTGGCTCATCAGAGGCCTCTGCAGGAGCAGGTTCATCTGCGGGCTGGGCAACCTGAAACAATTATTTTTTTCAGTTTTATTTTAGATGGTACACTATAATGTAGTGACATGGAAATGTTTCTCCGGAGCTGGACTGGATAAACCTTTGCAGTACCTTTCTTTGTGGCCTCTCCTCTAGCCCTTCCAGGAATGGGGCAACATCGTCATCGTCATAAATGGTGAACTCCATGTCTTTCCCGACAATGCCGATGGAAACATTCTGAAAGAAAAAGGGCACAGTGCTGAGAAACTGCCTCTGTGCTGCACAAGCTCGTGTCTCGTTTAAGTCAAGACTTGTGCTAGCTGAGTGTGTAAGGTGGTGACGTATCAGGTGGGTGTGGAGGGAGCTGGGGTACCTTGGTAGTGAGGTCCTGCTCAGTAGGGAGGGTTTCTCTGAGAGCACGGAGGCCATGCTGGACCAGTTCATTCAGGATAGCTGACAACAAAACCAACATATCAGTGTGACTATCCACGTTTATATTGTAAAACTTCATTGATGACTAAAATATTTCAACATGTCCCAAAATGCCTCAAGATGCTCATGGCCAAATTACATTAGTTATTTAACAAAACAACAGGATAAGCATTCATTTGCTGTTTAAGCTGCTTTAAATGTAAATGTTTGTGAAAAGGTTAAAAATTAAAAACTGGATCTTACAGTCGGAGAATTTATCCATGCATCTCTCCAGGTAGGTGCGTGCAGACTGGGAACGCGCTCCGATGGACATGGCTTTACAGTCAAAGTAGTTTGCTGACGGGCAGGTCTGGAAGATGTGAGGTCCCATGTCCTGTTTGACACAAAACAAATAAATATCAACTGCACTGACTACTGACACCTTTATAGTCTTTCAGCTGCAGATAAAGCTATACATGCATAAATCCAGGCAGATATTTAACAAACAGCAGGCGTGAAACAAACTCACATCATAACCAGCAATAAGGAGTCCAACGCCGTAGGGCCTTCTTCCATATCTCTGTGTTGGGATTTGGGTTTCTGCAGTTTAAGTCAAGAATCGTACGATTCACTTTTTTTCCTTTCTTTTTTTTTAAATCCTTTCATGAAGACAACCAGAAAACAGTCTAGTTTCTCTCACTCACACAGGAAACACATGCTATAACATATTAGTATGATTGATAACAGTAGAGAGGATACTGCTGCCAACAAGAGCAACAAGACGTGACGTTGGGAGGGGCCTGTCGAAGACAAATCTGGAGTCCAAGCACTCCTGACGCATGAAGTTACTGTGGGAGAGAAGGTGTAGGAATTGTATTTAAGAATATTATGTACTATAATCATGAGCGACTTACTCTGCACCATCAGTGTCACTGTTACCTACCAGAGCAGCCTGGCATCAGCAGTCAGTCCAGCAATGGAGATACCAATGTGGTTGTCGACATGGAGGATCTTCTTCTGGTGGGCCGCCAGTTCAGACTGGGCTCTCTGCAAGAGAAACATGACACATCAGTTGTGCATTTTCAGTTATTGTGCTTTGACACCAATAACCTGCTGCAGATTTTCTTGGCTGTTGCACTTTAATATACTTCCTATTATAAGAAATAGGCTTTTCCCCCCTTTTCTATAAATAAGACAAGTAGGCAGGATGACACAAATGAAATCCTTTTAATATGTTTAGAGACACTCAAAAACATACTACTGACCCACAAAATATTCAGGAAAGAAGTATAATTGTGTAGATACTTGGTGACAGTGTGTTAAAAAATACAATCCTACAGACTTGTTTTTCTGCATCAGGAACAACGCCTGTATAGTGACCAATTTTCTGGAATTTATCCAAGGCATAAAAAAAACTGCAATGTCATAAGATCACCACCAAACACTGCATGACTGTACCTTTAGCGCCACCAGGACTGCATGTGTTCTGGATTTCAGCCCTACAGTTGCAGACCCTTGTTTCACAGCCTCCATGGCATACTCAATTTGATGAATACGCCCCTGTTCACAGATGGACAGGCTTATTTCACTCATCATGCTACCAAGTGTCAATGATGCACTTAGTCAGTGAAAGACATGACTTACCTGTGGGCTCCATACGGTCACATCGTTGTCGTACTGGTTGCGGAACTAAAATAAAAACAAAAACCAAGCAGTCACTTAAAAACACTAGTATTAAAACATCACACACAGGAGCTGAACTTACATAGTTGTCTTGCATTATCAGCAGTTCTCTTGGTTAGCTATTGTTTCTCAAGGACTGAAGACGGCAACTACAAACGAGACTGTCTGCAGGTTGGACTTTTCCAGAGCCAGGTTTTAAATTACCATCGTGATTAAATTATTTATAAACACGCATCTCTTTACTGGCTCGAAACACAAAACACCAAACTGACTTTAATACTGGATTAAGATCAGACAGCAGCATAAATACTGGAACATGGTAAATGGCAATCATAAAATACTAAATGGATTTCAACTGTCCGTCAAGCCAAATAACAACAGACACGAAAAGCAGGTTAAAAAAAGGTTATGGGGATTTCTGCTTTTATCGCCTCATCAGCGTCACAATTAAAACGTTGGATTTTGTGTTATTTCACTGTGTTTTTGTATCTGTCGTTTTTTTTTAATTATTATTATTAACGTGTGGGGACAAGAATGATTTGCAATTGCTATGCAGTCATGTTCATACACCATGTCGCACTGCAACGCTCCCATCATACAAAAGTTTGACCAGTTAGAATTTAATGACGGCTAACTGTCATTAGCTAAGTAACCTTTACAGAACATCACTAACATTTACTATAGGAGACTTGCGGAACCATCACAGCCTTCGCAGTGATACATTTCTGCACAAAATAATTATTTCTCTTTTTCTAGCTTTTAAAGCCTAAAGGCCGGTGAAGTGGATTAAGGGAAAACGAAAGTAAGACATTCTACTTCCATCGCTAGTTTCAATGATGCTAACTCAGCCTAGCTGCTGAGCGTTAGCCTTCCAATTCTTGATTCATCTAACAAATATTTAACTCATCATGTTTTAACAACATTTAATAGGAGCTAAATGAATATTTAGTTAGGCAGACTACGCCGAGTATAAGCTACACGAAGGCTGTTTCTTTGAACACTGTGCGGCTAACGCTAGCAGTGCAGTGTTTTGCTTACTCACAGTGCAGTCAAAAGTTAGCCAGCTAACGTTAGCATTGTGGGAGTAAGTGGACCCGCTTTCAGGATTTCGTGAGTAAATATTATACGTAAAAATATACCGTATCATTTATTCAGTCTTTGGAACTGATGTATAATATGAAACGGACCAAAAAATGATACATTTAATTCATACGCACCATCTCTGCTTAAGAAAGTGCCTCGTCCCCGCCGCCTGCGCAGTGATCCTCACTTGATTTATTTTCCTGACAGGACGTCAGGGAAACCAACAGAACCCCGATTTCAAATCAGTGATCACTGAGTGAACTTTTGGTTGGTGATGTAAACCCCCCCCCAAGACAAACCAGTCCAATATCTTATTAAAAAACAAAAACAAAAAACAAGCAATCACAATAACAAAAATAATAAGTGCAAAATATAAATTAACCGACAACCCCCCCGGAACACTCACAAAATATCTAAAAAACAAAATTAATAAAATGGAAGTGTATTTTAAATCTTGCCTCTACAAATGCAAATATTATAAAATCAAATAAGACAAAATAAAACAACCGTTTTAATTTGTTAAGATAAATCCAAAACTAATCAATTGCAATGTTGTTGTTGTTGTTTTTTTTTAACTTAAATAATAAGAAGGATCAACCCATTTGGATAGGAAAAAGTGAACTGAAAGCAGAAACTGAAACTATGAAAAAAAAAAAACCCCACAAGAGCTCTTTTTGGAATGAACTGATCTGTGTGAATTAATTAACCATCTTGGAGTGTGCATTAGTTTACTAACGAAATCCGTCTTTCTATATTCTTTTCTACGGAGCGAGCTCTTGGTTGCAGTGATTGAGCATGAACACTAGGCGGCAGCAGTAAATTAGAAGAAGAAACCGAGGCGTCACCGGGGACGCTGTCTTACTGCTGTCGTAGACTTGTTTCTCCATAAAATCCAAAAGAAAATATAAAATTGTCCTATAGACATAATAGTCGGTGCTTGTTTGATATCTTTACTTTCGTTTCTTTTTCTTCGCTAATGGCGCAATAACTTTAATGATGAAAACCCCTTACCAGCTAGATTTGGGTTTTTTTTGTTGTTGTTTTTTGCCTACATTTATAGTTTTCCCAGATGTGTGTGATTCCATTTACTATTTACCATAAGGTCAAAACAGTACAGGTAGTAATGCAACATTTGTGAACATTGAAAATATTTTTTTTACAAAGACAGAAGAAGTCCATGTGTTAGTGAAGGCCATCCATCTCAATTATTCACATATATTATTTCTGTGTCACAGAGCACTTCAGTCAATACCTGTCTGTTTCCTGAAACCATAATAACCCATGACTTTTCATCTGCAGTGCATGAGTTGTCTTTCCTTACAGACAATAATAAACAGGACTAAACCAAAGTAGAAAGTAAAGCAGATTATATATCCACTACACTGTCCTAGAATACACATTTTATGTGACAAGTCCCAGTTTGACTAAGTCAGCAGCCTATTTATTATCTATGATGAAGTTGCTGATGCTACTCCCCAGCTCAGTACCTTTCTTGTTGATTTCTGTCTTTACAGAAGCACCACCATGTTCAGAAAAGACTGGAGTACTTTAAGGAAAATTCTTAAAACTAGCAGGATTCCCCTTTAATCCTTTAAACATGTGAATGAACATAATTTTCAGCACTATTTTAGCAGCTAGAACTTGAAAAAATGGCACTCACACCATTTTTGAATTGTATATCCCTAGGATGGCATATCTTTAAAAAAACTGTAATAATATAATCATTTTGCTACTGCTTATTAGAGCCCAGTAAAATGTCCCTTTGCTGTGGTGTAGTGGTAACAGGTAATGAGGTTGTATCCTGTGTGCTTTCTGTTGAGCACCACAGAAACAGTCCCAGCTTTTGTTCCATTAGACGGGTAAAAGCCAGAAATTGCTGGTCAATAAATGTGGTGTTCAGAGAAATCCTCACGCATCCACTGTTTGTATTGGGCTTTTTCTCTGAGGGTATTTCATACTTTGTGTTGTTTTGCTGTAAAACACAAACCGCCCATTTTCCAAAATGGAAATACTTTGTAACAGCTATCATGAGTGAACGGTATTGATATTTATTAGGCTCAAGTTAATAGTTCATTACTGTTAATAAGGAATAAAGTTACAATTAATAATATTTACTGCATAGCATAATCAGCCACACAATGTTTAACCATGTGCAAGCACGCAGATGAAGTGGCACAATTCACAGGACTGTTTAACCTTTGTGTCCTGTTTTTTTTTTTTTTTTTTAATCTGTTCAATTTCGGTTTCTCTAGTTGTTTTTTAAGGTTTAGGCACCAAGACCTCTTGGTTAAATGGTCTAGATTAAATTACAAATTGCCAAATTACAACTGAGACCCATCTCACTGGTACGGCACATGGGTCAGAGTTTGAAGCCAAAGGAAACTGAGGATTCAGAGACCATGTTTTTTAACAGTATAAATATCTGTTAAAGGTTAGTTAATTAATTAATTAATTAAGTTAGTTAACTTTTATTACTGATTGTTAGTTTAAAAGTTATATATGTCACCACTTCAGCTGCTTTCCAATAAAGAAAAAGATTATGGCTAATTCACGAGAAAAAAGGTTCGAGACTGTCTTTCGCCCCAAAAGCAGCGAGACAGAAAATATTGTGTTTAAAATTTAGGTGAGGGTACATAAAGCGTATGTAAAGCGTTCACAAGCGTTGTCACCTTTAGCTGCAGTGGAGCTCAGCATCCTGACCAGAAAATACATAAACGCCAGTTTTGTTTCCTAAAAGTTAACCGTTAACCAAATAGTTCTTGTGCCTTAAAACCTAACAGCCCATGAAGGTCAAAGAAAAGAAAATGAAAAAATTATCCTGTTTTATGTGGGAGCATCATTAGGTCATTGGACAAGGATTTACAGGATTATCTTAAATAAAAGAAAACATCTACCACAACTTAGCTTTGCAGGAATGGTTTTACTTTTCTCTTTTCTTAACTCATTTCATGAGCTTTTCAAGCATTTTTTTTAACTTATTAAAATCAAATCCTATAGGAGATATGGGAGAAAAGCAGTGCTTTCAATAGCTTTTTCCCTTTTTTCAAATGTATATCACAGAGTTGTGCAGCAGCTCTACAGGTGGACAGATGCTGACAGGTTTGTGGGGTTTAGCATAGACACAGTGATACACATGCATTCTACACAGCTCCAGAAACTCTCATGGACATCTTTTCTTCCCTCAGGGATTCTGTCGCTTTCCATGATGTGTGTCTCTGCAGCCAGAGAAATGCCCACTGAACGCCTCATCCTCTCTCATGTCCAATACCCTGCGTCTCGCTGTATTCTTGGCCACCGTTCCCCCATTTCTTTCTTTCTCTTTCTCTCTGTTAATGATATCTGATGTACCCTTGATCCAGAATGGGGGTGGGTGGGGAGTGGGGGTTTGAATTAGTAGGACTGTGCTGACGAGCTCTCCTCCCCTGCCAAGGCAGCAGCAGCATGGCGGCAGCCATTACATCAGTGCGCCAACCTCCTCCTTTGTGATTGAGACTGTAGGAGCTGTGCTTAGCTCAGCATGTTTTTTTCTTTTTTTCCTGGGGGCCTCATTTTATTTTGCCAAGTGCCCCCCCCCCCCCCCCCCCCCCCCATTTAATTTTTCAAATGGAGAGCAGCCTGAGTCACTGTGTGATGGGTCCAAGCCACACTGTGGACCCACACATGGTGGTAAGTGTAAGCACACCCATTCTTCTACTCATTCATATCTATCTATCTATCTATCTATCTATCTATCTATCTATCTATCTATCTATCTATCTATCTATCTATCTATATCTATCTATCTATCTATCTATCTATCTATCTATCTATCTATCTATCTATCTATCTATCTATCTATCTATCTATCTATCTATCTATCTACATTTTTAGTGATGGTTAATTACTAGAACACTGTTTATCTCTAGTTTATATCATCACTTTAGCACTCAGTGATTTTTTTAAACTATGTTGTGTCTTTTCTTTTGTTGGCAGGACACACCGAGGATTTTACATTACTTCTATAACGTATAATAAAACACATAAACATAATATATAGTAATAATTTGTATCCTGACTGGTGCAAAATTCCGCAAATTCCCAACCTGTGTTGCTAAAAATAGGTCAGCGATGTGTTTTAGCTCGGAAAATGGATGGACTAACTGGTAGGAAAGGTGGCAGCTCTGCCAATGTTGCATTAAGCTGGCAGCTATCCAATGACAAGACAGGTCAGGGGTCTGCAGCCACAGAGCAGAGAGAAGCCACAGCAGCCTATCCTGCTGATAAGTTTTATGGCTCTCATCTGCATGTCGTCATAGGCTTTAAGAGTTCCAGTAGAGCGTGTGTGTGAGAAGAGGTGAGGAGGGAGTCTTGCAGAGATCCTTCTCAGTGCTGTCAGTTTCCTGGTGTTGATGAAAGCACTTATGCAGCATTTCAGTGGCAAACGGCTGAAGACGTTTTTTTCTGCCTAAAAAAAAAAAAGCTGTACGTTATGAGCACTTAATAATATCAGCAGTTACACAGACTGACTCTTTGCTCACTCTATGTGCCTAAGAATAGACGTGATGAAGTAAAGCCACACATCGTGTGTCTCTAATATAATAATAAATATGACAGCGGCAGGTTAGCTATAAGCCACCTGATATCATGCTGAGCTATTTTCGGACTCGATTCGGATTAGCAAAGGTTCATCTCAGTTTAGCGTAGATTTAGGAGAATAGTGCGAGGGTTTGAGTGATGGAACATGACTGTTGAATAGAGGATGAGCAGACTGGTGGCTGAGGTGGAGCTGAAAAGCTGGGTGGAGAGAGTCGTGACCAGCATGCTGTGGAGCACTATCTGTTCTTAGGTGTATAGGGTGGGCACACACACACACACACACACACACACACACACACACACACACACACACACACACACACACACACACACACACACACACACAGACAAAACTACAAAGACACTTGTGGTTAGCCAGGAATCTAAGAATCATGAAGATCCAATAGTAGTGCCAGCAAGGATTACCGTACATCTAAAACCTCCAACAGGGCAAAATTAACCTGCTGTCAAGGTAAAAGCTTTTTCATTTTAGGAATAGAGAAAAAAAACACATTCCCTGACGAAGACAAAACTATATTTATACAGTGGTGACTGGCAACAAGACACAGGTGAAAGAGGATGAGAGACAATTACAAAAGGGTGAAAATGAACAAAAACAGGAAGTAAAATCCACAAGACACACACACAAAAATTCAAAATAAAAAAAGAAAGAAACCACATAAACAACAACTGAGAAACACAAAGTCAGAGAGGAACATATAAGGCAAGTAAAAATAGAAACACATAAGGCACAAAATCCAACAGTTATAAAAAAAAGGACCTTGCGATCAGCACTGTAAGCAGTTTTGAATCCCAGTACTCTTTGGACCTGGAAAAAGTCTAGCTCTGATTTACATTCATATCTCAGTCATATCCCTTCTTAAGTCCACTTACTACACAAGCCTATCATGTTTCATAGCAGACAAAAGATATTGCTACGTTTGCAAAATTAACAGCATGTAACTGACCACACAATGTATATAGGTGTGAATTTTACCCAGTGGAGCTAGTTATTACTAGTCATTTTTAAGTCTGTCTTCATCTTAACCAACTGCAAATGAAAAAAAAAAAGATTTTTAGTGGCACAGACGGGACAATCTGGCTGAAAGTGGAGCCAGTGTCACTGCTAGTGACAAGCCTCTGGTGAACAGAGTGAATTGCAGTCAGAGCAGGAGCGGTACGCCTCACCCAGGCAGACACAACCAAATAGTGAGAACATACAGGGGACCAACATGAAACACACACAGAAAAAAAATATAATGAGGATACAGACAAGATTGCAACATGATGCCAGTATGGCTTACATAAACATATACTGGCTTAATTCAAAAAGTAATTAATACTGCTCATTGTAAGAAGGAAATGCAGTCTTGGAAGAAGCTGATTTCTGCCATTACGGATACAGTGATTAGGATTTTCCTATTCATCTTTTTTATTGTTTTAATGCCAGGAAATGCAGCCACACCAGTCCTCAAGTACCAGAATCCATCATTTTAATGTTCTGATTGTGTCTGAGCAGCTCACCAATTAGACGTTTTAAAACTTCTTATAAAGAGTTTATTGTTTAAAAGTAGTCTACACCATGATAAAATATAAACAGTGCCACAGAGTGGTCTAACTAGTTGTTTAATTTTAGGAGTTGATGTACTTGCTCCCTGTTCAGTGATTGTACAGTTCACTTAGCAACAACCTCTTAGAAACCTAGACATGTCTGTAACATTAGGCTTTAGATTATGCTGGTTACAGTGCAGCATAGAAACACAGGCTTTTTGTGATGACTATTGAATTTCCATCAAACTTGTGTTTCTTTTGAATTTTGTTAAGGCGATCAGTCTGCTGGTCAGAAACTTTTGTTTTAAGAGAAATAGCTTTACGAATATTTGATGGATTACCAGAAAGACATCCCCCTTAAAGAGATTTCCTTGGGGATAGGGAGCCCCTATAATTGTTGCCTTGCATGTCTGTCTACAAACTACTTGTATAAATGGATTATAAAGTAAATGTGCAGGATCCACATGCTTTCCCAGATCTTTTCTAAAACTGAGCGGGGTTTTGTTTCTGGAAGTTAAAATTCTCTTGGCACATGGGAGACAGACAGATATGCAGACAAATGGGCAGCGATTCATAAACTTCCTTTATGGAAATAGACCAAGCTAGGATGCTAATGTGTTAATGTTCATAGATGTTGGAGGTATAAGATGACAGGTTAAAAAACGTAAAAAAAAAAAAAAAAATAGATAATGAGAGGTGTAAGTAGTTTTTTTTTTTTTTTAAAGAGGCGCCTGGGAAACATGCTTTTTAGGCTTAGAGAAAAAATTGATTGCAATAAAAATACATTTATCTTGTAACTAATGAAACAATTTGACATGCTGCTGTGTACTGAAGCTCTCTCAATCAAGACTCAAAGACTCCAGGACTGAAAAATTAACCACTAAAGTAAAACTGCCAAAAAATGTAGATCAGCTAATTGAAGCTCCCTTAGCCTCCCAGGACCTGGTGTCCACATACGGCGACGTCACATTTTTGGTTGTCTAGACCACAATACTAAATTTTGCTCTTTCAAATGGCTTTCCAATGAGCCATATTGCTCAAAGGGGCACAAATGTTGTTTCTCATTTTGTTTTTGTATTCAGGAAAAATGCTGCTCTGTTCAGACAGCAATTAAAGAGTTTTGCACATCATTACTCAGTTTCTATCGAACGCTATAAAGCCAAATAGCAAAGAGAAAATAAAAATACATTCCACGAAAGAGTTTCGGTCTTGGGAGGTTAAAGAAATAAGCCAGTATCTCATGTTAAAATACTAAACTAAATAGTTTTAAAAAAGTACTGGCCAAGCAAACCGCTGCACTATAAACAGGTCTTCGTTTTAGTGTTAGCTCAACAAACAATAATTATCAAGAAATGCCGCCAATGTGATGCTGAGCTTCTGTTACACAATGACATGAGATACTTACACGAACTGTTATCATCTAATCTTTCCAAATATATTTATGTAAAATAAATTACGTATACAGTGAGGCTAGGTTAACTCTGACTAATCTAAATGTTTTAAATTTATGTCCTTAAATATATTACAGTTACATTATACTAAGCAAGCACATATAATACTAATATTTTAATGAAGGTACATTAACCAGAACTTTGTCTTTTCATCCCTTGATTTTTGCGTCTGCTCTGCTATTTTCTAGACTTTAATCATTTTTACAGTTGCTTATTTCGACGACTCTATTAAATAATCATCTGCACCATCTGAAAATTACTTTATAGATTTTTTTTGTGCTGACTGTTAAAATTCGTAGCATACCAAGCATAGAACACACACAAACTGAACTACCGTAGCATATCCACACTAAACGCCAACAAAAGTGTGCAGGGTGAATATAATTTTAAGGTTGGTTTTGAGGTTTAAAGTGGTGCTCACTTGAACTGTTAAATGTATAAATGTTTGTGATTGTGGGATAAATGATCACATTATTATAGCATGATAGAGTAGATAGATGCAGACCTGGATTACAGTTTTTCTCAGTCGCTTTGGTGCGTTTCTCAGATCAGAATTGAAATTCTCATAACTATTAGTTCAACCTCCACAACACTCAGTCATTTGTGCACATCATAGTAGCAATTTCTCCTCTCTCTGAACAAACTGCAAATGATTTTGGACATGAATCAGTTGCTTCCATACATTTCCCTGCTGCTTTCTGACATTTCCATTTGCTTATGTCATGTCAGTCAAAAGTAATCATACCTATGGATGCTGAATAGTCGTTCCCAATAAAACTAATAGTCATACATCCATTGCTTGAGTCATCACACACAAAATTGTTGAACTAGTTATCACATGCCAAATATTGGCCATCTATCAAGCAAATCCTATACCTTTCTGTATCATTGTTCCTGGAAATGTCTCCGAAATTGAACAATTGATCTCAGGTGAATTACAGCTGTCACTCATGAGGAGGCATGTGAAAGTTTAGTTGTAACCAATGACAAACAACTTGTTCACTGTCAATTATGGATGAATCCTGTGAATCCCCAATTGGCAAGCATATATAAACTGCGCAGGAGCTAGTGTGTACCATTTCTATACTTCTGTGACACAAAATGGAAGGTCAGCACCGTGGAAGAGGGGTGAGGATGCGGGGAGGAAGGGGAAGGGGAAGAGGGAGAAGAGGCAGATATAGGCGGATTCCTAATGAAATAAGGGCTACAATTGTGGACCATGTTGTCAATCACGGCCTCACCATTGAGGAGGCTGGTCGAAGGGTGCAACCCAATATTGGAAGAACTACTGTCAGTTCAATCATTCAAACATTCCGTAGGGAAAACAGGTATGCAAACAGTAATACACTGTACTGTACTGTGCCATCTCAGACACATCACATGTTACTGTACTGTATTTGCAATTTCACAAAAAGTTCACTCTGCACCACATAGGATTGTAAGACAACCTCGCGGAGACGGAAGAGGGCCCCTTTTTACCCCACAGCAAGAAGAAGCCATTTGTGCAATGGTCATTGCAAACAATGCAATAAAGCTGAGAGAAATACAAAGCGCTGTCATAGAGAATTACACGGTATTTGGCAATATTGAATCTGTTCCAATTTCAACAATTGACAGAGTACTCAAGAAAAATGAAATCCACATGAAGCAATTGTATAAAGTGCCATTTGAACGAAACAGTGACAGGGTGAAGGAGATCCGTCACCAGTATGTGCAAGTAAAGCTGGTCTTCTATGTTCTGCACTGCAAACTGTTTTACAGTACTTCGTAGTTTCATGCAGTACACTTGCAATTCCACAGCACATACTCTACAATGTGTTTCACCGAATGCATGCATTACTGTTTGTTACTGTACACAGGCATATTGTGACATTGCATTTCTGTCTCTCTCTAAAGCGTGTACTGGAGCTGGAAGCCAGGGAAACACTGCACACATTCATATATGTTGATGAGGCAGGTTTCAATCTGGCCAAAGGCAGAAGGCGTGGAAGGAATCGCATTGGACAGAGGGCAACCACTGAAGTCCCTGGTCAGCGCGGAGGGAATATTACCATGTGTGCAGCCATCTCAGACAACGGCGTCCTCACCCATATCCCCCTTCTTGGTCCATACAATACCCAACATCTCCTGACATTTTTAGACACTCTTTACAGGGACCTAATCCCTGAGAATGAGAGAGGTGGAGGCCAACCCAGCAAGTATGTTGTTGTCTGGGATAATGTCCGTTTTCACCACTCCCATCAGGTCAGAGTGGTTTGCAGCACATGACAGAATTCTGGTTGAATATCTCCCTCCATATTCCCCATTCCTTAATCCAATAGAGGAGTTTTTCTCTGCCTGGAGGTGGAAAGTTTATGACCGGCATCCACATGAGCAAATGGCCCTGCTAGCAGCCATGGATGCAGCATGTGACGACATCACAGCAGGGTCCTGCAGAGGATGGATTCGCCACTCCAGGAGATACTTTCCTCGCTGCATTGCGAGGGATAACATCTGTTGTGATGTAGATGAAAATATGTGGCCAGACAGACAGGAACGTCTGGATGTGCCAGAATGATTTACTGTACTGTTACATGTGCTGTTTATTGTTCACATTAGTGCACAGCTCTACCAAATGGGTGATTTTATGTTTACATGTATTCTACAGTGAACAAGTGACTGTAGCATATTTTTCTTTTGCACAATTCTGTAGGATTACAAACATTTCTACACAATGGAAATGTGAAACGTACGTATTCAGTGTCTCAGTTACTCCCAAGACTCCCATAACATCTACAGTGACTTTACTGCACATTTCAGATGGCTGTACAGGTAGGCCATAGTGCTGTCGTCAGCATTTTCAGGTGTCACCAATTGTTTTTGCAATGGGAAACACTGAAATGATAAACTGTCATAGTGGAAACATGACAATGCCATTTGACTATCTTGTTCATAAAGATGGTGTCAAGACTTTTCATTTTGATGGCACTGACAGTTTCATTGACATGGATACTTGCTTTTGAGGTATGGATAATCAATTCTGTGCATGTGACGTGCTTTTGCAGGCTATCCACTAGGTTTTGCAGTTTGCACTAATTGTTTTGGGAAATGCACTAACTGCTGTGCAAATGTTAATGGTGTTCTGAGGAACGCACCAAAGCGACTGAGAAAAACTGTAATACTTCCACAGTACCTGCTGGTTGAGCTTTGATTTTTTAATTTTCATTTACAGATGAGACAGGAACCCTGCTATCCGGTCGTTAAGTCTGACGTCACTAGCCGTGTCTGGGCCTAAACTCCGCTGCAGGTCCATATATCAAACGATCACTATGGCATTACTGAGAGTTGAAAAACTGTCTAAAGTCTTTCATCTTTAATAAAATGATCAGCGTTCTGCTCTATCAGGTGTAACAATTGAGTTTAACATCCAGGCATCCATGAAAACGGAATTTATGACATTTAACAGAGTTAGAAGTTAGCAGGAAGTTAGCTCGCTAGCTTCTATCTAAATACAATATAGCATGCCCTGACTGCGGGGTTTTGGAAACAAATTAAAACGTACAGCTCTGTTATCACTTCCAACATAAATGAAGACAGAAAACTAAACAGCAGTGACGTTTGTAGGGTTACTGAAGTTTGGCTAGCTGGTATATAATGATGTGCTACATGACCGCTAGCGACACAGCTATGTTAGCATAATATAAACAAGCTAACTTTTTTTCCACTCGATAAAAGTTAACGTGAGTGTTCTCGGTGGTCAGGAACAAATGTAATCACATGGCAGGATGCTGTAAAAGGACCAAACTTCAGCCAGGAGAACAACTGAGATAATCCATCCACAATACGAGGTTAGTCATTCATATACTGCTGCATGGGCTGGGCTGTAGTTACATCCTAAGGTTTTAAAAACTGAGCTTAAATAAATGATCAGCAGTAATAAAAGCCGAGGGAGGTCAACAGTGATCACTGACTGTTTTAGGAGCTTTTTGAGATTAAATAGAAGAAAATACAAAACATTAAACATGTTAACAACACAAAAGCCATATTAAACGCAGACTACTTTAGGCCCGGAAGTAGGATTCGTCACGTCATCACTTAACGACCGGATTTCATGATTACAAGTGATGGCGATCAATGCTTGTAAAACTTCAGAACCCACCCATCTTGCAGTATGGATACGTCATGAATCCTGGTAGCACACAGCTGATTGCAGTTTAAAAGTTAGTTCCAAATAATCTTACTACCTTTTCGTAGTACTTGTCAAAGCCATGGTCTCAACTTTACCCACAAGGTAACCGGGCTACCAGCCGTATGGTTCAATTGAGCATAGTCCATGGATACTTAAAAAGGCTTCTCTGTTATATGAAGCTAAACTTGAAGAACTCGGACTGATCCAAAATAGTCAGCTTTGGATCAGACTCTATAAACTCTTGATTGCCACCCTCTAACTTAATGCTTTCTCTTTGGATTTCAGTCTAACTTTTGATTTAACTGAACCAAAAATAAAACATTACAGAAATTGTTTGTCATGTATGCAGAATTATAAGATTTGCTGTCATCGCTGTCTCTCGTCATCACGTTACATGTCTGAGGAAATGCAGTCATTTACTGTAAAGATGTTGGACTTTTGATGATGTCAGCATCTGTGTTAACTTGAAAATGAACACAGCAGAACCATTTGTTCATTTGTCACCTCGTGTCAGTGTCAAAGCGGAAACATCTGATGATGCCAAGCCTACAAAACTGAGACATCCAATCATTGCTTTTGGCTCTCCAGAAAACATTTAAGCATTAATTGCATTTGCTCATCTAGCACTCCAGCTTTGGAATAAAGGCAATGTGAGCAGTCACTTTTGGAGATGAGAACATTGTCTTGTGTTGATTAACTCAACGCTGATTTATTTCATATGCACAAATTATTTTTGAAAGCGGATAAAACGAAAAAGAAAGCTGATATCAATCAGTTGAAATCTAATTGATTTATCTGAATTGCACAGGCTGTCAGTCTTTTTTCCTGATGACACATAATTTGATATTAGTATGAACAGGAGGAAGTTGGGATGAGCCTTCAACTCAGCTTTACCATGAGTCACACTTTTCATTTTGTTGTCACAAGTGATCAGATTTTATCAAGACAATGATGTACTTCACTGTAGACGAAGGCTTGACATGAAAGCCACTCTGCTGTGTGATACAACAGTCTGATTTCTGACTCATGTAAAGTTCAGTGCAGTGTTTCACGCTGGCGTCATGCATGTCTTCCTGTTCCTTGTTATTTGCTCAGCCTTTGTTGAATGATTAAATTATATCCACTACTCATTAAGAAACGTACTTCCAGATTGTAAACCAAGGGGCCCCAGAAGGTGAAAATTATGTGGCAATAAATGATTAATGATTATTAAATATATATTTACCACTAAAGCAAAATAATACTCCAGTGGGGAGGGTTTCTAGTAGCTATCGCATGTGACCTAACTTTGGGGTTCTTATTACCATTTAAAATATATTTTATTTAATTTTAAACATTGCAAGGAGAAACTGGTATAATGCTCACACTTTCCTCAGATAGGCTTATCCAAAACTTGAATTTTTACACAGTCTTGTAAATTTAATTAATTATTACCTCTGTTGAGGAGCTTGCTTTTAAATAAAATTTAATTTAAAAAAAAGCTTGCATTTTGCAGTTGTTTTTACTGCACTAAAAAAAAGTGATAAAGTAGATTAAAAAAGAACTCAAAAAACAACACTGAAGAATCAACTTTTTGGAAAATACAAAGCTATTCCCTTAAAAGTAAATACTGCGCAGAGGGTGGACTACCTTGGTGCAGGTTTGCTCTATGTTGACTATGAAAAGCAGCACAGATGTGACAAAAAATATTAAAAAACAGGCAAGAAAAGAAACATAGAGGTATGCTGCTAAATATATTTCCCTTTTCACTGGTCTAAAAGAATGCAATATGTCTTTATCATTGAAAGTAATGGTGATCAGTAATGATGGTGGTGTCAATAAGAATGGGTTGTTACACAACAATAATAGAGTGTGGAGTTAGAGAAATAATGTGCAATGTAACTGACAACTGAAGACGGCAAGCCATCAGATCGTTCTGTCAAACTAATTGAAATATCCACCAGCTTTAAATTTCATGTGATGTGACATTTGTGTGCTTATCATGGAATTTCTGTCAGAGCTTCTGGTTTAGCGTGGGCACGTGTGTCTAGTTTAAGTTATTACAGGCTGCTCTAAAAAGGCATCAACTGTGCTTCGAGAACCATTGGTATTTGATCATGTCATCAGCTCGGATGCTGGAATTAATCCTGGCATTACGTAATGGTTGTATGGTTACAGCGAAGAAAGCATGATGTTAAATTAGGACAGCGGGACGTGCCAATCAATACTCCCAGATATGAAGGAAGCTAGATGCAGAGGAATTCCAGGTCACAGAGAAAGGCTACCTCAGTTTGATATTTATGCTTTTTGACTTTTAGACTTGCCTGTTTTGGAAATCCAATGAAATAGTCACTAAAGTCTAGACATATTTATACAAGACCACTCAGAAGGTCACTTAGAAATAAGCTCATGTTTTTAGAAAAAGAGACATTTGTTATAATATTATAAGTAAACAAATAGTAAAATTTATACATACATATCTAGATAGATAGATAGATAGATAGATAGATAGATAGATAGATAGATAGATAGATAGATAGATAGATAGATAGATAGATAGATAGATAGATAGAAAGCAACTACCCTTACCCTATACTCAATGTTTTGGAGAAAACTGCAGGACCATTTTAGAGAAAATGAAGAAAAAAGTAATGTTTGAAATATCATAGTTAGAATATTTTTTCCCAACGTGCCAAGACTTGACAGGAGATTTTTCAAAATCTAGAAATCAAATTTTCTGATTACAAATGAATTGTTCAACAGGCGTTCATGCTGTATTCTGTTACTTAATGCAGGTTTATCATGTTAAAAGGCTAACTGATCATTAGACAATCATAAAGCTGTTAGTACAGCTAAAAATTCTTCTGCTTTTATAAGAATTAATTTTTTTTGCTCGAGTCTTGAGCATTGGTTTGGCTCCTAAAATTTAAATTATAATAAATAAAACCAAGTGTATCGTAGTTCAAACAGGAGTTTTGTGATCATCAGTATGATCCCCAGCCAAAAAGAAATAAATTGCGCAATATATTTTTAAGCAATAAATTGCCAACCCCCCCCCCCCCCCCCCCAAAAAAAAAAAAAAACTAAATAAACATAAGATACAAATTTAAACTTTGATATGCAGATTTCTGTCAATTATTTCATGGTTCAGTCTTTAAAGGTTTATATTGTGGACAAATGAACCCAAGTTCTAGGGTTTGGGGTCATTTGTGAGATGAATGACTCATAAAAACATGGAGGAGGATGAGTCACTTCCACCTGTAAAGCATGTTAAAGACATGTGATGGTTTGAGGTTACTTTGACATGAGAAATGGGATCTTGAGCAAGGAAGTCACTTGATTTTACAATGCCATATCCCATGGAGCTAATTTACTCTGACCTTTGTAAAATGACCCAAATCTCAGCTCCAAACTATACAATAACCACTGAGAAAAGAAGCAAGCAGCTTGTTTTTGTCTACAGTGAAATGGCCAGCACAGTTACCTAAACCCCACAGAGAATTGTTGTATTATTGGCTGTGATGAGAAAGGCCCATCAAGCTAATCCAACTTGTGAAAAGCGCTTGATTGAGCATCAGGGAAAGTTTTTTTTTTAGATTAGTTCAACAAATTGACAGGGTGACAGATAAAAATAAAATCCTTACTTACAACCTTGTCAATGTCTTGGATATATTCACTATTCACTTTGCAACTCATTTGGTGAATGAAAGCAGTAGTAGCTTTGATCAAAAATATGACATTTACTGGATGATCCCAAATCTTTAAGCAGTAGTTTATATCTTCAGTGAAGCCTTTCTGTGCCATATTTTAATAGGCTGTAATAAAAAAAAATCACAGTTTTTCTAAAAAAAATAAAATCAGATTTTGTATTTATACACACACCAGCTGGCAATGCCACAATTTGAACTTCGGTGGGCGTGTGATCAAGTGTTGTTCTAGAGACACCTGGCTGCTCTTACTAATCTATTCATTAAACTCCCTTAATGGCCTCTTGTGCTTCAGGATCCATCATGTCACAATAATGGCTTTTACGAGTGAAGGGTGCTTTTAACTGCATTTGACTGATTGGAAAAACTGTCCCATTTCTGGTGGCAGAGGGAAAAAATGCAAGGGCTGAACACTATATTAATTTCATTGCCAGGCCAACTGAACCATTAACTGGTAGACTCTTTTAACTCAACAAGAGTGACATAACAAGCGAAAGATCAAGTTCGTGGATCGGGAATTTAATGGTCCACAATTGCAGTATTTTTCTCTGGAAATGAGAGCAAGTTTTTTAAAGGGATGATGACTACAGAATGCACAAAATAATGCAAAACAGGCAAAAGAAACATTCAAGACAGAGGTAATAGCTTAGACCTTTCCTGGAAATGATATACAAGTTGAACTTGCAAAAGAATAGCACATTTTAAATGTATATTATGTTTCCTCTTCATGAAGATTTTCTTCCTCAGTTTCATTGTAATTTAAGCATCTCTGAGCCACACTAAAAGCCGGAAATTTCCAACTCTCAGCTTTGCTGCAGAGGCAGAAACGATGGCAGATTCTTGGGTTTCGGCCAGGCTTTATAACCGCATAACGTTTAACTTTCTATAAATACCACGGGATGCAGTCCAAGTTGATCAAGTGTGATTGAATCTGAAATGACTCCAAAGATGAGAGCCAAGTTTCCTTAAGATACTTCAGAGGAACTGCTTGCCTCTGCCCAGCTTTTGACAGGGTACCAGCCTGAGTCACTCTGCTCTTTCCTAAGATACAGAGTATTCAAGCAGCTATAATGGTTGCACTACACAAGATCTCATTGGTATCGATAAGTTAAAAGGGCACAATTGTGCTCTGCTTTAATAAGTATAGGTGACTGATAGCCGCCCTGATTGTTTACCAGTTATATCAAGTGTGTCAACTAGGTTTTAAATTTAGCTCGATTCTATATATAGTTTCTGGCAAAAGGGATTGCAAGATGACTGCTGGTCCTTCATCACTTCAATGTTTTCACAGCACTTGCTCTTTCTGGTTGAAATTCTGTGGTTTTAGACTGAAAAGGATTTGCTAAACTACAAATAATTTAATCGTTTCAGCATAGGTGAGGTTTAAACAGTGTTCTCATCTAACTGCCTTATTAGACTTTCCACAATACCATTGATTGGCCCAGTGCTGCCTTCAGTCTTCATCTAGAAAGTCCCAGAAATGGAATGAATCCAAACCAAAGCTAAGCTGCATGTGCGTAAGCATCTAAGTCTGCTAGCTTTCTTTTATATGAAAATATTTGTGCATGAAATAAATTATTAAATGACTAAAATAATAATTAAATCAAGATCTCCACTGGGGGGAAAAAAGCCTAGACTAGGCCTAATCCATGTCTGGGAAACAGAATCCTAATGTTTTATACAGTCTGGCTGGCAAGCAAAATCTTCACACAACTCAAATTCTTGCTACCATATTTCTACAAGTCAAGTCACTTCATTCATTCTTGTGTAATCATGATAAATAGGAGCCACAACAGGCACTTTTCGGAAGCACAAAGTCTCCTCAGTGTTGCTTTATACGTCCACAGCATTTGTACGTGTCTAGCTATTGATTGCTGAGAGGTCTCTTTTTCTTGTTTGCTTCTTTTTCTTGAATGAATGTGGAGTAGATACAAGCAAGCCCAGGGGGTTCAGACAGTGAGTCAGTCAGAGTGCCAACATCCCTCCTACGCTGCAATGCAAAAGGCCCCTGATTGATGCTTTGAGGTTTTAACAATTGAATGTAATCTCCTTAATGTCTTGGGGATGAACAAAAGCAAACGCCTGGAAACGTCGGCTGCCCTGCTCGCATCCTTGACATTTAACATGTTTCTTTTACTGATGACCTATCCCAGAGTACTAGCACGACCTTCTGCTCAGTCACTCTTGTTCTTCCGGTTGAACAAACAAGACAGCGTGCTCTGGGAGTGTTAACACCTGCTAGAAGGTACACATCCTTTACTAAAGACCGTTCTTGTTAATCCTGATGGACACGTCGCCCCAGGTGTTTAAACACCATCCCTGTTCGTCCTGATGTAAAACCACAAAGTGACACCAGTTCCTTCATTTGAACTCTCATTTAATCAGGTGGCTAGCTTTCTTTGTGGTGGCAAGCCACTGATTAGATTTGGAGATTGAGAGCCATTACAGGAGGCTGCAGTTGGATAATGACTTAAGTGCTGTTTCGTCTTTCTTTCTTCCCAGGAAGTGATTTATCTGGATGGACCTGCCCTTAACTGACTGGGATGTGCCCAGCGGTGAGCAGTGCTGTATAGATCATATCACCCAGCTTTGACCCAATCAACACTCCATCCTTTTAATGATTATTTATAGTTTCTGTACTTGGAGAAGTATGACATTGGAATACTGGTTATATTCACAGCTTGTTAAGTTGGCTCTTGTTAACTTTGTATTTTTTTGTTTTGTTTTTTTTGTTTTTTACGGAGCTACCAAAGGTCCTTGTAGAAGATCAGTCTTTTTCTGTGCGTCAGCAAAACTATTGATCTCAAAGAAACACCCCTAAGACTTTTTGGAGTCTTCTTAAACCTTCTTCTTGGTTACCAATTATGCCCGTTGTGCTGCAACATTTGAGACTGTACCGATAGGCTGTTTGTCCTTATGCAGTTATCGTACCCCATGTTTACATCTTGCTTTAAGCTAGCAATACTCAAGTAATCCTTATACAACCATGAGTAACACTTTGAAGTGGTTACAGACATAACTTAAATTACAGTTTCCTGGTTGAAAGTAGGAGGAATTGTGCCACTACCCATGCCCCCACCTAACTTGTAATATGTACTTCTGGAACACTTATCGTAGGGTCATTTCAAGCAGTATGACTAAATGAGTGAATGTTATGATCATTAGTTCGAGGTCCTGAGGGAACGTTGAAGTTGTTAGTTTTTGACACAAAGAGCATCTTCTTTATTTTTTCTACATTTATTGAGTGAATAAAAAAAAGGCAAAGTGATGACCAGGTGTTTTTAATAATTTTTTGAAATAATGATTGGTTTTAAAATTAATAAGATTAATCAATAATAACAATGTGATTGCTTTAAGTATCCAAGCAAGCACTAATTTACATGCTACAAAACTGATGCATTCTCCTCCCTCTAGTTAAAAGCCATCAGACAACTTAAAGGTGGTTATTGCTGGTTCTGGCATTTCTACAAACAGTCCCACCTTTATCTTCATTTTCTCCATGTATAGTCAAATCCATAACTCCACATGTTTCAGGTTTACATTAGCCAAGAAAGTAACAACAGCAATAAACCAAAGTAACCTAGTGTGCTCACTATATCACACTCTGCAACCTATAATATCAGTCCCATCTCCTTAGGTGGAACACATTACTTAAGTCATTATCACAGATGTGACTATGAATGATTAGTCAAATTGAGTTTGTCTATAATTAGAAGTTATTTAGTTATAGATGAATGCAGATCACTCCTCACATTTATATGCTGTAGTGCCATAGGTGTAGATGTGGACCTTCTCTATCAGTATATTATGGCATGTCCTTGATGTCTGCATCAGTGTCTAGCTTTTGTGCAATGGTAATTGTCCACTAATGTCAGGTAATTTGCAAACGTTGGATGTAAAAATAAAAGGTAAATATTGAAAATGGGAAATATCGTTGCTTTGATCTTTCTCGTATCCTTGACATGATCCTTGTGTTTTTGTTGTGTCTAATGGTGTCACAGTTAATAGAGAAAATTCACATTTAGTCTCTTACCTCTAGATTTTTTTATTTTTTTATTTTTTGTTGGAGAGTGATTTAACGGTCTCCTAAGAACCTGAATGTACATTTCAAGTAACTAGTCTGCTGCACTTTCTTTATTCCATATTGAGTGGTGACTCAAACAAAACCCCATCAGGAAAACAAATGTTGGTGACAGTAAAGTTATGTACAGGCAACACATTGAACATGAAACAAATACAAATGGAGAACGTAAAATCTTATTGGCAGGGCGATAATGACCAAAAGAATCCAATGAATTGGGATTTATAATAAGTCTTTTCTGAAAACGTTAATTTTAATAATCTCTGTATGTGTGATGATGTTGGTGCAAAGTTTGAGTTGAGATTGGCAAACCTGTTAAGGAGGAGATAGGGCGCAGGTCATGTACTAATCCAGGTGTTGGTGGTTCATTCCCTGGTTGCTCCACTCTGAGAAACGGTACTTGGGCAAAACACTGAACTTCAGTTGCACTAAGTAGCTGGAGTGTGAGTGTTTGATAGAAAGCACTTGGAAGCTGGAAAGAAGTACTTGAGTGAAAGATGCCTGTTGTATAAAGTGCTTTGAGTGCTCAAATAGAGTAGAAAAGCATTATGTATGAACCTGTCTGTATTCATATGCTGTACTCATATTAGTCAGATGTATGCACAGCAAGTTTAAACTTTTCATGGCTATGCAATAAAATAATGCACCTTCAGAAACAACTTTTGACATGGATTCTGTTCAGAAATATCACAACAGAAATGCAAT
Organism: Maylandia zebra; assembly: GCF_041146795.1. Lineage (NCBI taxonomy): Eukaryota > Metazoa > Chordata > Actinopteri > Cichliformes > Cichlidae > Maylandia > Maylandia zebra. The sequence continues at coordinate 24,053,493 of NC_135173.1, read as the reverse complement.
TAATACAAAGAATTTTAATCTGACCTGTGTACAACATAAATGATACTACCATCTTATAAGTAATGAAAGTGACATTAGGACTTCAGGATATTTTTAACTTTGAGATGTTGTAGCAACGTTAAAATGTAATAATAGCCTTCAGTGACTGACAATATGCTCAAGCGTGATGCAGAATAATTGCTGGGCGACAAGAGAAAGCATCCTCAAGAGTATTAAAAAGTCAGTCATCTGTATCCATTGGCTATGTAGTTATTTCCTCCTTTTCTCAGAATGTCCTTCATCAAGCTCCAGAGAACTGGTGTGAACCAGTGTGCTTCCATTTATTCGTGGACGGCACTTTAAGTATTAAAACCAGTGGTTGTAAATTGTTCTCTCTTTTCTAAGAAACAAGATGCAATCATTACTCTAGTTTTAATTGTTTGCTTTCGTTAAGTTATTGAAAGTGAAAAAACAAATATCCGGTGAAGATCCAATATCCAATATCAAGCTAAGTTCACCCTAATTGTTTTATGTAGGTGGAGACAGCAGGAGCAACAGCTGTCAGCAGAGAGCTGTGCCCCTTGAACAAACACAATGTCTTGTGGTTTAGCCTCATAATGGAGTATCGAGGCAACTGCTGGCCACCTTGATATTCCATTACGGGAGCATGACATCATTCTTTATTTGATTGGTCATTTTAAAACCACGGAATGATGTTTATTTGGTTTATGTAGTAGCTATGTTCTGAGCCAGAGCAAAGCTTGGAGGCATAATGTGGGTCAGCCTGCTGGCATCCAGAGTTGTAAAATAAGGACACCAAGCAGTAATGGAAATAAACTCAACTGGAAGCTATGTGCTTAAAAATAAACCCGAAAAGGCCTGAAAATAGTTAGTTTATACTGATACTAGTGGTTGGCAGTAGGCAAATTTCTATATTGAGCAACAGAGAAAACTAGCAACTAATATATCATAATGTCCCATTAAAAACCTGTTGGGAAGGATTTTTACATGTTTTCAGAATCCCAATATATTTACTCTAAAGTGGGATCTATGGAGACTGACTTGGTTTTAGAGTCATCCTCAAGAAGGCTTTTGAGCACCTTGCTTCATCTTTAGCCCTGCAGGTTACTGGAGAAAACTCAGTGCATGGCTCTAGTGTACAGGTACAGTGTTACAGTCCTGGGAGAGGCATATACAGTACACAGACTGAAAGAAAAATCTGCGTCTAAAGGAGGGAAAAAGTAGGGATTTGCAGCCATCACAGTGTAAATATGGCTCTGTTACAGGAAATTTGTGGCATCTCCACGTAACACGATGGGTGGAGAAAACAGAAAACTAAAAAAGATGTCATAGACTTTATGCTTTAGTCTTACTGTGTGATGATATCTGTGCTTCTTATGTGCTATGGAGTTTTTGTTTTCTCATCATGCTGACTCCCTTTTGGGGATCATTATGAACAGAAATTTGTTTTTTTCTCCTGAACTGCCCTTATGTGTTACATATTTCATTGTTTTTCCTTTTTGCTACTTAGCCTGACCCGTCTCCCCAATGTGATGTCTGTGTATTGTATGTACGGTCGGCAAGGTCTGTCATCTCAGTTGCGGGGAACTGCAACTGACAAATAAAAGTACTTCTCAACTCAACTCAGCTCAACTTATAATGATTAAGGCTGTTTGGTAGGTGAGTATCTAAGAACAGAAAAGACCAACACAATAAGAGCATTTCCCATTTGAAATTGTAAATATGGCAACAATTTCTGTTTTCAGTTTCAATAAACTTGTTTATTTTCAGTGATTATAATTAAGGTTATGAAATGCAAAAAAGTAATCACAATCAACCCCAAGGAAACATAGTTAAATAGCTTAGTTTGCACAGCCCAAAATATGAGCTTCGTGGCTTTTGTCCAATTTACTATGAGCTGCATTAAGAGTACTTACTATATAGTTAGATGAGAGCACTGTTTAAACTATAACTAGAATGATTCATTTAACTGACTAGCTACTGCAGCTGTAGGGACACTTATACATCACCTGCTGACAGGTAAAGTACAGTCAAAACCACTTATCACCAGATTTTGGGAAATTTCAACATTTTCAGATTTCAGTGGGAAGATGACATTTGTGAATTCACAAAATCACCCTTTTTGAAAAAAATACGTTCTACACAACCGTCATGGAAGGCAGTTGTAGACGGGAAATAGGTGCTTTGCCCAGTCAGATACAAAATCACGATATATCCAGCAGAAAGTTCTACACGTGTCTCTTGTGTGTATTTAAATTCATGCTGTGATTCATTAGTGTGCAGCAAACCGAACACCTCTACATCACACTTTTAACTAACTCAAACTTACACTGAGACATTACGGGGAGCCTCACATGTTCAGCAATGACACCATTCATTTCTCTGTGTGTAAATGTAGCACGTTTGGCAACATCTAACATTACCTCAGGAGCAGTTGTGTTCCCAGTGATAACTTACACTAGGGTGAGTGTGTTGATCTAAGCTGAGGGTTCTTCAAAGGTTACTGTATTGACTCAGTGCTTCAAAGTTTTTCAAGAATTGAAGGGAAACTTTAAAGGGACAGGGTGGTCTGTGCTGAAAGCTCCCCCGGGTGAAGTGTGATACAGATGACCCAGAAGGAAAACCAATGCTAAAAAACATGAGCACGTGTACGTAAGCATGCCGAGTGCACGCAGAGGATTCACTGGATGTTTGGCCTCCAAAGACGTGTGTGTGTTTGTGAGTCTGTCTGTATTTGCTCACGTGACATTCACTCACTGCTCACTTTATTAGGTACACCTTGTTAGTATTGGGTTGAATTCCCTTTTGTTTTCAGAAGTGCTTTAATTCTTTGTGGGACAAGTTGACAAGTTGAATCTTTGCCTGTCATCGATTATAAAACATTTATCTGAGATTTTGGTTTGTATTAATATAATGGCATCGCACAATTGCTGCAGATTTGTTTGCTGCACATCCATGATGTGACTCTCCTTCCACCACCTCTCAAAGGTGCTCCGGGGGATTGAGAACTGCTGGACCCGAAGGCTATTTGAGTACGGTGAGCTCAGTATCATGTCCAAGAAACCAGTTTGACATGATCTGAGCTTTATCACGTGCCATTTTTTGACCACCAACCTGAACCGTTGATATTTAGCTGGATCAATCCAAGCTGTCATGTTGTTTATACCAAATTCTGTCCCTACCATTCAAATATTGCTGCAGACCAGCCCGTGTCTTTTCCAATTCTCATTTGTTTCATTTTGGTGAGTCTGTTTAAACTGTCCTGCTGACCGGGTGGCAGCTGGTGCAGTCTTGTAGCCCATCTGCCATGAGGTTTGTGTTGTGCCTTCAAGTCCTTCTGCATGCCTTGGTTGTAATGAGTAGTTGTTTGAGTTAACATTCCCCTCTTAACAGCTTAAAGCAATCTGGTCCTCCGACCTCTGACATTAACAAGGCATTTTTGCCCAGAGACCTGTTGTGGTCCTGGGGTTTGGAGCCAGGGTTTTCAGCTGTGAACTGTTGAATTCTTGCTTATTGTTTAATGCCCATTTGGTTTGATTAGTAGCTTTTTACAATTTTGAGTCTCATTTATTTGTTTTTCCTAAATGATTATTTCCATTAGTATTCTGCTTCAGGGTTATTTGGTATAGTTTCATTCACACCTAAGTTTACTGTAGAAATTTTAAAGGGTATTCAAGGGTGTTCAAGGGTGTTCAAGCGCCCCTAGATTTCAGGGTAACCCATAACCTCCCTGTTTTTTTCACATTGTCTTCAAACACTGTATTTTCCCAACTTGTCTATTGAAGATGTTACAGGTTATAATGAAAAAGGTTTTAATCCCCACTGTTCTTGATGTCATGATGTTACAGTGCACCCAAATAGAGGCACTGCATCAACAGAGTGGCTCATCATTAATATATCAGGTTTGCATTGCTGTGGCAGAAAGATGAAGAGGTAATTTCATGACACAAATGAGTAGTGCAGATTTAAAACACACTTTACCTGAAATGTAAACTGTTCTGATCATACAGGGAAGCTGCTGTGACTTACAAAGTGTCTCCTTATTTTTATTTGTTCCCTAAAGAGCATAAAAAAGTTAAAGTAAGCTAGATCACCAGACCTAATTAGCTCATTGTAGCTGTTAGAGCTATTAGTCTAGTGTTATGTTGCTTGTGATCAGCCAATCAGCCAACTGATTTTATCATTTTAGTTTGGTTACGATTTCTATTCCTATTCTGGGCAAATTAGGATTCATTGTATGTTTACAGTACAACTCCAGTTCCAGGCGAAAGTAAGTCAGTAGGCAGTACATGTCAATGGCCAGCAGCTGTATATTGCAGTAAATTGATATGGATCCGTTTATGCCTTTTATTGAGTTGTAAATTCTCTTTCACTGTTACGTTTCATTTTTGGGTGACAGCACAAACACTGAGAGAGGAGGAGCGAGAGGGAGAGAAAGGGAGAGACCAAGGAGCAAAAAGTCAATAAAAAATTATAAAGTCGACGTAGCTTCTGTTTTTATTTCCACATTCATTGATTTCACATAACTAAGCAGTGTGTTATAATGTTATGAAATGTGAAACTCTTAACCTGCTCTCATAATAATTATTATATGATTATCTTTTTGTTATTTTCTAGTTGAATACAATATATTTGTGTGTGACTGTCAGTGCAAAGAAGAAATGAAAAGCCTGGAGGGAGAGAAGGAGGACAGAGAGGTTGTAGAAGAGCAATTTTACATGTTTTGTGTGCTTTACAGTAGCAAACTTGGGCATTCTAGAACATATCCATTCATATGAATAGTGGTATTTTACAGGATTCATATCACTAAGCATGGCTTCAACATGCTTGCCACTACATTCATGTGACAGAAAATCTATCTAATTCAATTCAATTAATTTCAAATGAATTTTATTTATATAGCGCCAAATCACAACAACAGTCACCTCAAGGCGCTTTATATTGTACGGTATCTATCACTATCACACTATCTACTCTTGGAGCTGGGGTACATGATGCTCTGTGCTGACTTTGTACATTAATCAGAGGGTTTTGTATGAATTCAAAAAACCTTAATTTGAAAGCAGCTTTATTTCCAGTTTGCTTCTTGTCAAGGTGCATGAAGTAGCATGGTGATTTTATAGTTTCTGTACTGAATAATGCTACTTTAAGCACTTGATGTCTGTGTGAATGGCCTCTGGGTCGTTAAGACACTGAAACAACACTGTGCATGTTTCTCCTCTTATCTGCTTTGCTGCAAATCATTGGTTAACTTACTTAAGAAAGTTGTGGTCAGCATGACTGAGCTTTTGATCATTGATAACTTAAGCGTCCACTTTAAAACTAGTTCATCATATTGAAATCTGTGATTATTCATCCTGAATTATTCTTAGACACTGCAATAGGTCATCCGACTAATTAAGTTTCTTTTGAAGGCAACACTGTAAAGTGAAATGAGGTTTGAAAAAGTGAAAATGAGCCCCTCTAAAAGTTTGAACCTAGAATCCCCCCATGTCTTGTTTTTTTCCTCAAAGTTGTATATAAGCCTTGTATCTATGTGTAATTACTTCCTGTTTTATTTTGATAGTATCTTTATCTCCTCTTCCCTTATTACCTCTTGTGTCTAAGTCTCCTCCTGTCCTTTGTCTAGTTGCCCCATGTAGTTGTGCTCTCACTAATGTTTTCCAGTTATTTCTTTCTGTTTTTGGACTTAAATGCTTTCATAAGCTCAGCAATAAACACTCAGCTTCACCTTCGTCTGCTGCAGTCTGCATTTGGTTCCTCAAGCAACCATCACACATTCAAAGTACTTTACATTTATTTCCATTCCAAGCACAATTTGAACATCAGGCAATCTTGACCATGTCTACTTGAATAAAGACAGTCAGTAGCAGTTAAACAGATGTACTTGGCCACTGAGTGTTAAAACCATATGATGTCAGGTGAAAACTAAAAAAGGGCACCTATAAAAACCTTTATTTTTAACCATGACACAGCTGCTCCATGCTCTCTTTGTCGAGTCCATTTTTAAAGGGCAGAGAGACGTACAAACACACAAGTGCTTACAGTGGACAAATACTCATCTTAATAAACAGATTTTTTCCTAATCATTTGTTTTCTCTCTCTGTTTGTGTGTGTGTGTGTGTGTTTTCTATGCACACTTTCACACACTCATATGTTTATTGACATATTTAAGCTCCTCAGTTATCCAAAAGCATTAAATAACTAAAGTAAGGCTGTGATTATACTCCCTTGTAGACCCGTTCTGTCCCACACCTGTGGACACCTCAGACAATCCTTTTTCTCGTCCTCCCTGAGTCCATTTGGAGCTTTCTTTTAATGTCTGTGCACTCGAGTGGGGAAGTGGGAAAATTCATTTATCTTGCAACAAATTCTAGCTCCATGAATGTTATAATGCTCCATTTTACGTGGCTCCCTTTAAAAGCAGCAGTTGAAATATGTGTATAGCTCGGGGTGGGGGTGGTGGTGGGGTCAGAAGCAGTCTTACTAAGGGATGGTTAAAGATTTTGTTTTTACTCACCTCAATAGGAACTCATTTAAACTTTTCCGTGACCCAGTGTACATCAGAAATAAACACTCAAAGGAAGGTAAAATAAGTGACGCTGATCTGAGAGTGCCTGCTGACTCCCAGTATTCTTCCATCACCGCATGAGTTATGCAGGTAGCAATGCAGGTGCACGGATGTGGCTTGAGACCAGGCAGCTGTCTATTCAGCTCTGATTTAACGTCTGACATGGCTGAGTCTTGTGGCTCAATAGCACTAAAAGGCTCATCCTGCCTAATGGGGTTCCTCTATGACGCAGACATGGAGAGGCAAACCCTCCCCTTCTTTTAGTCCGACAGATAATCTTACACACACACACACACACCCCTACTGGACGCCCATTCATTTTGTCCACTATGCAGTGCTTGTGAGTGCACACAGACAGATATGCATTCATTTCAAACAGACACATAAATAAAAAAGGTTTTGGTATGCGCAGTAAAATAGGAGTGAACACAACACACAAAAACACACAGCCTGTGCACTAATGAAAAGGAAGGGAATAGAGAGGATGGTCCACGGCAAACAGTTGTGTAATTGCTTTTGAGAAACGGCTCTTGTCGGAGTCTGTCATCGATTTGGTCTTTACAGAGGACAACTCGTTTGCTCAGTGTGTGGGAGGAGGCCCGGGCAGCAGCGATCATTAAGTGACTGTGGTATCACTTTTATTAACTCAATACACTTTGATGTTTCACTGTTGTGGGAAGGGAAGTTGTCATACTTAGCTCGAGTTGTACTGCAAACAGAGCACAAGCAGAAGCTTTTGTGAGAGTGGGACCATGTTTAAAGTGAATCATACTGATAACAGATTGAATTGGATAAGATAACAATTGCACAGTTGCTTTGTAGACTGAAAGTACTTAAACAGAAACTTTGATATGCAAAGTGCCATGACTCTATAAGTTCTAGCGAAGCAGATGATATGGCCTCAAATCAAATCAATAAGAAGATGATTCGATTACATAAGCTGACTGTAGATAGTCTACACTGGGCTGGGTGTAGTGCTGAAGCTGGTGTTATCTGAGCAGCATTATGAATGAAGAACCTAAGAGTGCATCACTGTAGTATACATCCATCCCCAGCAGATGGCCCCGCCTGCAAGTGCTTACACGGTTGGGTGGAGTTGTGGGGGAATGTGGGGGGGCTTATTGATTTGGCATTTGGGATATAGCATGAATTGTAACATTTTTTTGAAAGTTCTTAAAATATTTATTGCTGGTGTTGCTTCTCCACGGACACCAGTTTGCTTTGCCTCCTATTTAATTAATGACATCAATGCAAATTGGGGATAGCAAATGGTCCAAATGACTGGTGGATTTTGTGAATGGAGCACTTAGTGACTGAGGAATGACGTAAACGCAAAGCCATATCTCTTATTAGTGAGCCAGGACTGAGAGGAGGAATCCCATTGGCTCGCTTTAGCATCAGAGCAATGCGATTGGCTGGCATCAGATAATTAAACACCTACACAGTCAATGCACAAATCCAAGTGGTGGGGTATATAGGCTGGTGCGTTGGCACTGCACGCAACAGAATCAAGAGTTGTTCACTAAGTTGAGAGAAAGTCAACTTTATTGTGGTTTGCATAGAGCTTCATAGAGATATATATTTATTTTTTATTTTGCTGGGTGATTATCGCTGAAGGTAAGTGACAACTTTTGATGTTGTGTTAGAAGTTTTACAACTAGACTGAAATTGTTACTTATAGGGTGGTGGCATGTGTGTGTGTGTGTGTGTGTGTGTGTGTGTGTGTGGGTCAGATGCAATGTGCAGCCAGAGTCATTATGTAAGACGGTGATGTGACAGTGGTGGTTATGGGCATGGAGTGTGGCCACCGGGTTACCCCTGCTCATTTTGTGAAGGTCCAGTGCGCTGCTTCAACAGAAGGAAAGCGTGAATGAGAAGGCAGGCACTCGAAAATGAGAAGAAGCTTAAGTAAAGAAGAGCAAGTGACAGAGGAAAATGGGCAGGAGAAATCAGGGTTGAGTGAGTGTGTGTTGTTTTAAGGTAGTGTGTGTGTGTGTGTGTGTGTGTGTGTGTGTGTGTGTGTGTGTGTGTGTGTGTGTGTGTGTGTGTGTGTGTGTGTGTGTGTGTGTGTGTGAGTGAGAGAGAGCTGGCAGCTCATTACACTAATGCACTGGTCCCCAAGGGAGCTGGCAAGCATGGAGTCCCCCCCCTTCACTTCTCCTCCTCCAGCATTAGCAAGTGACACATACATCGCACAATGTAGGACCCCTTCCTACCATTACACACACACACACACACACACACACACACACACACACACACACACACACACACACACACACACACACACACACATGCATACACTCCACACAGGCATGACACACACCAGGAGCAGCAGCATACGACATGAGAGAACTACCTGTTCTTTGCTCTCAGCTGGATATTCTGGAGGAACGGTCCGTTTTGGAGGCGCGTGTGAGCCAGGGGAGCATTGTTCAGCAGGGGACAAGAGCTGAGAGCAGTAAGCTCAGATGTAAGGCGAACTAAAGCTCGCCTCACAGGGAATGACACTTTTTGCACCTTCTTCCTGACAACACAAGAAGACTAGACAAGGGCAGTTTCTAGTTGCATGCTGGTTTGTAGCTATACTTTTAGGAGATTTGAGCTCTTGTATCAGTGGTGTGTGAGTGTGAATGGAAGCACAAGAAGCTGATGTGGAGTTTTGTTTTGTTTTTTCTTGCCGTGTAGGGGACCATGGTTATGTTGAAGATCTCTGCTTTCCTCGTTGCGTACGCCCTGGTCATTTGCCAGATGTACTGCTCACAAGCCGCGCCTGCCAGGTGAGACACACGGAAATTGCCTTTTACACTTCTCACTGTTAAGTTGCTTTTTCTCTGCAGCTCAACAGACTTACCGCAAACAACCAGTAGAAAAGATGGGCAGGGTTTATGCAAAAACAGTATGTTGGAACTTGGACTCTGCAGGTTAAATTTTTTTTTTTTTTACTTAAACATAAAATGTTTTTTATTAAACAGGAGAAATAGAGTAAGATGTGAAAGTTGTATAGTAACGCCATAGTAACAACATAGGTTAAATAAATGTGTGTATGCAGAAAAGAACATTGTAGTTGTTCTGTTTAGTCTTAATCTATGGTAGCTTTAAATGAAATACATATATTATTTAAATATATGTATTGCTTGTAATACTTCCAATATAAGTGGATAAAGTTGTACTTAAATTAAAAGCACAGGAAACACAACAAATGTAATTCAGTTTTTATCTCTATATATGCATATATCTTTCTATATATATAGAGAGAGATATATATATTAATTTGAGTCCCCACTCAAGTTCCCCCTCCTGCCCCCCCTTTCCAATGAAGCTATTGATTTTGTAATAACTCTAAAGCTGGTTATACATCAGCTTCTTTCTCACAAGGGGCACTTTCTGCAGATTGTTTCCCCCAGCTTTGGCCAGGGGCCCTCCGACTCAGACGTCATTCCTCACGGAGGTGGTGACGTCTCTGTTACCCCCCCAGTCCCCACCAGTCCCTTACCCCACCCCAACATCCCCACTCAACCCACCACCCCTCCTTTTTCACTGCAGGTGTAACCCTAGCGGAGCATTTCCATTAATGCTGATCTCATTGCCGTTTCCCTCCCCTCAACCACTCTGACCCCTAAATTCCCCCCCACTCCACTTCTAACCACAGACCGGGTTTAGAGTCCATGTCAGACCGAGTCACGCTCACGGACTACGAAGCGCGAAGGTTACTCAACGCCATTGTGAAGGAGTTTGTGCAGATGACGGCGGAGGAGCTGGAGCAGCAGGCAACTGAGGGAAACAGGTACAGATGAATCTTATTTAGTTTAACCTTTGAAAATTAGTTTAACATTTCCACCCTGCACAGAAACCACCAGCCAAGGATTTGACTAATGAGAAACTGGAAAGTGAAACTGGTTTTGGACTAAATAAAAAGGTAAAATTAAAAAAAGCTATTTTTTAGGGATGTTATTGGGAAACAAATCCTGTTTTTACTTTAATGTGCTGGAAATACATTTCTTTAGTTCCCCACTTGGGTTCAGTCAGGCCAGGAGGTATGTACTTCTCGGCAGATCAAAGAATAACATCTTAGTTTTAACATGTGACTCCAAAAAAAGCCCAAAAAACAAAACCCGATTCTCTGTCATGAGCCTGCCCCCGCATGGATGCATTTGATTTTGACTTGCGTGGATAGACTACTATTTTGAACCAGCCTGCCGGGCATGTGAACATTGTATGCTTAACAAAACAAATAAGTGTGCATGATGTCAATTAAGTGGAGCTGCATGACAGTGGGAAGCAACTGGTTTCTGTTTGTTCTATGGGTAAAAGGCTGACTGGGGTGGGGGTGGAGGTTCTGATGCATGAGGGGATGGATGACAAGTTTTTGAATGTTGGGAAGGGCAGGGGGAGTGGCATGATGCTGTAAGGACCTGGGATGTTTTTACTTTGTTTATACCTGCAATGGCATGAGAAAGAAATGCATGTGAGTGAAATGATGCGTGAATGGAAAGAGAGAAAAAAAAGCTTAAGAGATACAGAGCGCATGTTTTCCCCGTATCTATGAGCCTGTTCTATGCATGTGTTTTGTGTGTCCCCTCCTCGACAGCATGGACAGGCCCTTAACCAAGCGCTGCTCCAACCTCAGCACCTGTGTGTTGGGTAAACTGTCTCAGGAGCTGCACAAGTTGCAGACTTTCCCTCGCACGAACGTGGGAGCAGGAACGCCCGGCAAGAAGCGCAGTGCGCCTGAGAGCGACAGCTATGCAAGCTACGGCGAGACGTTTGAAAGCATCTAAACCCCTTCCTCCTCATCCATTAAACCTGCTTTTACTTTTCCCGCATCTCCTCTTCCTTTGTCATTCTTTCCCCCGTCCTTCTCTTCTGTCATCTTCCTCTCCTCATCCCAGTTTCTTTCTGGAATGGGACGTGCATGCTGATATTACCTGCTTGATTGACATGAAGATTATGACTTTGAACTGCAGTTTTTCAGTTCTTTTTCTCCCCCCCATATTTCTTTTGGCAGAGAATGATTTGTCCCTGTAATCTCAGACGATTTTCACAAGTGTAATTCAGGAGCCAATTCATACATCCATCTCTGTGTACTGTATGTGGAGTAATTTGATGGCATTTCAAAGCCCCTGAAACTCAAGAGTTGAGAGCGATCACTTAATCTAAACGTTAATAAATGATCCACTCATGCGACACCATGTTTGTTGTTCAATAAACGTATTTTTCTACCAGGAAGGCTTAGGTCATTTTCATTCTTAAGGACTCTAAAACAGACATGTAGCCACCCATGCAGACAGTCAATGGCCATTTTAAATGATGGGCCTAAATAAGAGTTTTAGAGCCTTTAAAATTTTGTCTGAAGCTGTCACCGAGTCCAAAGGTAAGACAAACACTCAGATGCATTCTGTTTTTAAGCTGTAAATCCAAACTTGATGTACTTTCAGTTCTTTGATGTTAGCGTTAATGTGTATAGCTGTGTCTTACATTATTGTATGGATGGCAGTGGCCCAATCTTTTCGTTAAGCCCCTTTCTGTTCTCCTGAAGCAGCGTTACAGCACAGAAGCGAGGCTGCAACACGGCAACCTGTGTGACTCACCGTCTGGCAGACTTCCTCAGCCGGTCGGGGGGAATGGGTAACAGCAACTTCGTCCCCACCAATGTCGGCGCCAAGGCTTTCGGCAGGCGGAGGAGAAGCATCCAGATGTGAGCGTTCCCATCTGGGAAATGGTGAATAACACCTTTTCAATCATGACTTTCTTTATAGATTTCCTTTGGTTTCAAGAATTTCAGACTTACAACAACATTTTATTTTATTTTTGATTTCACAAATTGATAAAAATTTCCGACTGTCCAACTTACACGCGGACGCAAACAGCCAGCTTAAATTTACATCCTTTTTCTTTTTTCTGTCTCGTTCATTTCTGTCTTTCAGGGGTTGAGAACCTGACGAGAAAACATCAGAAATAACCTGAGAAGATAAATCAAGAAAAACAAAATTGACCAGAAAATTAACACTGAACTGGCCCTTTATCCACTCTTTCACATTCCTCCAGGAACAGGGGAAAAAAAAAGACCCCACGGGACATCTCCTAATTTTCATCCTGTTAGTGAAGCCTTTTGCTTTTGGCAAATAAGAAAAAAAAAAGAAAAAAAAAGGCACTTTATTTTATGTACATGAACAAATGAACTCCTGAAGAAAGAAAAAAAAGTCCTAATCATTCCTCTTTTTTATATTTCCGTATCATTGGAAAATAAAATGAAAGCAGCAGTGGTATCACTTTATTCTTTTCCGCTTATCACCTCGTCAGAGCACATTTCTTCCATGCCAACCCAACCCCAGACCCACTCCCCACTCCCTCACCTCCCGATTTAAGATACATACTTCTACATTGCTTATAATTCCCTTCCCTCCCGAGGGTATCCTTTTTTCCTGTGTGCCAGAGGGACGCCATTAAAGATCAGCATACCCAAGGCCCCCCCCCACAACGGCTGTTGTCTTGTGCCTTGATGTAGAACAATTTACATGAACATGATTGTACAGTTTCTGTTTAGAGACAATAAAGAAGACCCGAGCGAGGATGCAGAAAATGAAGACCAATTAATATTGTAAACAATATTGTGAAAACAAGTTTCAGCAAGATTAAAATGTATTTTAGATACACTCGGGTATGGGGTACTTGTGTTGTTCTTCAAAGGTTTTTAAGCAAGTGTAGAAGGACGCTGAGTGACTGTGAAGTTGATTATATAAGGAGAAGTTTATATTTGTATTATTAATACTGATAAATACTGTCCACAAATTACGAATGATGGAATCTCACAGGCAGAGAGCTCTTTGTAAGTTGCTGATTAGAAATCTAACACTATTTCCCACTGACGAATGCACAATCACATCGTGAAAACATGTAGCACACGTTTATAATTTGGCGAAGTATTGGGGGAAAAAATGGAATGCACAGTCATACACACTCCTGTTGCACAGATGAATGTGTGAACACATCAGTTTCATTGGAAATATTTCTGATGACACCACAGTGGCATGGCTATGTTACAATACATGTTGATACAAGAAAAAAAAAACAGTGCATGGGGAATTGCTTAATAAAATGCAGTCAAACCTGCAGTCAGAGTTGTTCTTTAGCTCCAGTGAAGGTAAATGTTCACCACTTATTTCAGCACACAGAAGCCAAGTCTTTTTTTTTTTTTTTTTACAAGAAAGGCTTGGCCATAAATAGCATGTAAGAGATTCACTTGCACCTTTGCACACAAGGTTTGTTTTTAATTGTGAAACATTAATGGCTGCGTGATTGAACATTTTGGGGCTCACTTGTTTTTGCAGCAGAACTCCAATAGATGGCAACATAATTACCAAAGTTTCAGTGAGTCTCACAGATCTGCCTCAAATGATGGAAACACTGAAATAGTCATAGTCATAAGCTATTTTCTCTTTCATTTTCCCAAACAATTAAACAAATGAGGAAGAATATCTGAGCCTAAAAAAGAGTGAAAAGCAAAATGAAAAGGCACAAGTAATAAAATGATTGTATGGGTTTTGTGTTTGAACTCCTGCTTGTTTTGTTACGAAGATAAAAAACCTGCTGAACTCTCACATAGGTCTATGATGAAGAGAAACATATAATCCAAGAGTAAATCGAAGATTATTTAATTCTTGAGTGGTCATTTGTAAGACTGAGAAAAGTACAAACTCAAAAAATACATAAACAAAAGGCTCAAAGAAAAGTGCACATCATTAGTAAGCAACAAAAAAGAGACTCTAGCTGTATTTGGAAAATTATGTAACAGGAAATCAAATATTTAATCACATTAATTGCACAACCTGGAAAAGATAAATATCATACAAATACATTATTACCATTTTATGTTGTATTTTCCCAGGAATAGCACGCTTTGAGTGTACTGCCAGTAGTTTCAAACCATTTGATGTGAAGGCTTTCCAAGCAAAATCACAGACAGAACTAAAAACAAATACTTGAAGGAGGGATAAATAAAGGCCCCTCAGTTGTGGATAGCACATACGGGATTGCAAGTCGGGAAACTGAGAGGATAATGAGCCCGTTCAATAAGGGTGAAAGTGAAAAACAGGATATGGTTGATCCTATTTGGCTGCACGGATGAATGCCAAGTGTGCACCAGAGCAAATGCAAGATATTTGAGTGCATCGTGCACGCAAGAGTTGTCAGTACCATGGAAGCAAATGTACTTTTGTCAAACATCGTATCTAGTTTCTATGAATTACATTGAATCCACGTGGAAAAATGGCAACCGATCAACATCAGACACGCTAGATCAGCGCTGCAGACATTTAGAGAAATAAATGTTTGGTCTTGATTCTAGCCGCTCAACTGGATGACTTATTATTTCCCCGATGACAGGATATGTCTGACTAATATGTGAACTTATGCTATGGGAGTATAAACAGAAAAGGAGATTTGTGCTTCATTCCTTCTCGAGCCTTCAAACCCTCGTCTGTCAGTTGTTTTTACAGTCTTTCCACTTATTCTCTCTTGCTCTCAGTATCTGTCTGCTTATATGCCTGAGGAAATCGCTGCTAAATCCATGCTGGAATCCACATGGACACTTTTCCTGCATGACAGATAAGGAAAAGAATAAACCCTAGATTCTGATAATTGAGGGATGGTGACAGGTTGAGGGTTGATTTGTGGGTTTGGTTTTGGGGCTTTTTTCTCAGCAATAATCTCACAATCTCACTATGCCAATGAGAATAACAGTCATAATGGTATGCAGCTGCTTTTTAATGGGGCCCTTGCAATTGGAAATTAGACAGTTCATATAAGAAAACCAATCATTTGGCCCTCTACTCCAAAGAGAAGATGCACTGCTCGTCCAGTTCCCAGAAATCTACACCACAATCCAATTTCAAAACCTGGGGTTTTGGACGATGCTTCCCTAGAATAGTTTGAAATTTGTGGAAAATGAGTCGTATTTCCACATAACTTTTAATCCTTGTTATTTCTTAACAATGTTTAATAAAACTTTGTCAGCACATACAAGCCACCAGAAAAATGTAGCTGCCTGGCAGAACTATATTTCCTCCGCCAAGGTTTTTGGTAGGATTCTCTCTGTAAACAAGATATCTTAAAAAGTTTTGAATGAAAACTAAGTACGGGTGCAGAGTGAGAGTGCAGAGTGGGGTCATGTTAACAGTTCATCATAATTTGCCTTACATCGAACCAAGGTCTTCGATGATTTATCGGTTAAAAAATTGACAAAAAGTCTTAGAAATGAGAAACTATGATTCCCGTGTACTGTCAACATATAGAAAGTACTGTATAAGAATTTTAAAAAAAATCATATTAAATTTGACCTTTGACCTCTCCCACATACAAGTGGAGATACCGTCTGAATTTCAGGAGCGGGACCACTCCTCCTTCATGCCCCCTCCGGCCTCAGGCCCCCCTTCACCAATACCTGCTGTTCTCATTTTCATGCCCCACCCTTCCCCCCCATTTTCCCTCTCTTCTCCTCTCTTCCTTTCCTTCATTCGCTTCTCGTTAGTACATGGGGATCTGCCCGGCCCGGGAGCCGTCGCCGGTCCCCTTTGAGGCCTTACCCAAACCACAGCACCAGTTCACATTTCCTCATCCGTCATCGCCCATCGTTACCAAGGATGTGGTCCCAGCTAGTGAAATAATAACAAAACAAAAAGATTGTACTCAAAATTATGTGAAGTATTTTAAAATGAGTTTCAACAAGGCAAATAACAAAAGACACACATTTTCTGACTGCATCACAAACTTCGCAATATTTAAAAAGAACAAAAAAAACCCCCCAACTATAAAGAAAACACAACACTGTTCAGTGAAAAGTATTGCCAAGAGAGTGAGCTGCCTTGATAGAGGTTTGCGCTCTTTGCGTGCTCATTTTCTTGATATTGTTTTAATCTATATCCACAGTGTTCACCAAATAAGACATATAATGAGACATTTTCAACAGTTTACCTGTAGTATTTGGTGAAGCATGTAAACTGCTTGTTCCAGAAATATTATATTGACTTATCTAAATCCAATAAACAAACAAAGCCGTCTTTGGCCAGTCATTTAAACTCAACAAACTCAATAAAAGCTGTCCAGGACTAGAAATTCACATATATTCACTCTCAAACCAAATGGACGTGTGTTTGAGATCCTGTTTATGACATTTACAGTAATCCTCTTCATCATCAAAAAATACAGCAACCTATGCATCAGTATGCTTGATGCCAAGCTAAATATTTCCTAACTTACTGTTTAATTTTTGTCACATTGAATTCTTTTTTTAGTATGATCATTGTTGTCTTTTTATTTATATTAATGTGATTTCCTGCACTTATGTAGCAATAGCATCATAACATCAAAAGTATTCACTACATATTGCAGAAGAAAATTAAGGAAGTTTAAAATAATGGCTCTGATGTGATATTGACTATATTTACAAACTATTAAACTGTGTCTGGCTGAGGATTACCTTCACATATGGCAATGTGACTCTCGGTCTGCTTTTGACTCTCCTGTTGGTTTTGCCAGGAAATGAGGTAAGATTTCGGAGGAAATAAGGCGTTTATGTTCAGATTTCAACTAAAGCTAATATTTATCAACACCCTAAAGTATAACAGGCCTGTGTTGTGTGCATGGGAGTGCGTGTGTAGTGGGACCCGCTTCATAAAGTCACATAATAATTATTCACTCAAGAGTACGTAGCAACACTAGCGGCAGCAACCCAGACCAGCTGAGTCTCGGTTGTAATGGGAACCAGCCGACCGCCGTTTATATTTTCATTTTCCTTCCTCATTTTTAAAGCCCCGAGTTTTTCCATAAGGTAGTCATTTCCAAGGCTGACGTGAAACCAGACACCCATGAGTACTCATGGTAAAGGTCCAGAAACAACATAAGGGTGGGCCCAACATCCTTTCACCTTCCCCAATCCCCCCATTCCGTCTTGTGCGACTGTTCCTGAGGAGGTAAACACCCTTTCACTCTGTCAGAAATGAGATTTCTTTCTGCTGCAATGGCAGTTCCTTCAACTGCCGTGCTTTCTTTCTCCCCCTTGTACTTCTCCTCCCCTCCCTCCCTGTGCTGCCACATCTGGAACCCAGCTCCTCATTTATTTATGTGGTCTGTTGTGTTTCTCTCTTCTTTTTTTTCCAAGAGCCTTATTTTAAAGTCCTTTACCTTGTCTTGTTGGCAGTTTCGCTATATCTGATGAGGTCTGCAATTACATCCCACCATAACTGGTCACTCTGCAATTACATGCTCCACCACAGAATCCCCCTCCTGCATCCCCACCTCCTGTCTCTGAAAAGCACCACTGCTCATATGGCAGACCAAAATAGACTAGTTCCATGTCTGTTTGGATGGCAGCCCAGCTGAAACTATGCTCAGCTGCTTGACTGACAGTGGGATGTGGGTTTGTTCTCCTCAAGAAAAACCTTTAAGGCCAGTCACGTTTACACTCTGAGCAGTCTTACTGCAGCAGGCTTCAGAGGCGGTTGGTCCAGCTGGGCACCGAGAAGGAAGACAGAGACTAAGTCAGCGTGAATGAAAGCGAAGACACACACGGAGAGTGTGCTGAGAAGTACTACGAGCTGTAACTATGAACCCGACTGGACACGCTTAAAGCTTTCAGTTGCTGACAAAGAGAATGGGTAAGTTTTGCAAAGAGTTCAGTCTGATCTCAAATTCTGGGAATAGTGAAAGGCTTCTGTCAAGGAACTTTGAGCCTTTAAACTGTGGAAAACTTTGGCTTGCATGACTTAGCTGTGAAGCATTCAAATACAAAACTTAAAAGAGAATGCAGGGCATCCATGGCAGATCATCTGTTTTTTCCAAGCGTTCACAGACTTTTCCAGTTGGCGATGCTGTTGCTGTGTTGAGCAAGGTGCAGCTGGAAACTGATTAGTGTTGTGAATTATTTAAATCTCATAAACACAGGAGACGTGAAAAGCAACCAAGCTCAAAGTGTCAGATAGGAAAAGGACACAAAATTAAGTTTAGATCTCTAGAAGTTCTACAAAACTGTAAATACTTTTGAATGGGGATATTAATGATCAATACATAATACTCACAAGTCGTCAGCATATGTGCTTCCTGTGCAGGTTTTTCACCACCTTGGAACTTAAAATTAATGTTCTTGGAATTTTGGTAAGTCCAGTGTTTGCTCCCCTTTTGCTCTTTTTTTGGTCTCTACCAACCTGATAGCTTTAGCTGCTAAATTCTGCACTTTTCTTCAGTTTTAACATCAGATTATTGAATAGTGCTACTTAAAGTCATGAAAAGAATCTACAGGATAGAACTTTTTTGCTGAATCAGCCTTCATACAGGCGCTACCGAATGAATCATCAACATAACCTAAGAAAAACAACTCCTCGCTTTCAAATAACAGTTAAAACCATCATCATAGCTGCGTTTGTGTTTGAGTCACGTTGGAGTTAAACTCCACCGTGTTCAACTCCAACTTTCTGCTATAACTGTTTGGAATAGGCTGACCTGGTTTGTGTGGGAATGATGGAAGCTCAGACTCTGCAAAACAACAAAGATTACAGTGAGGCCGGTGGTAATGATGAGGACACATGCCTTTACTACAGGCTTCTGTCTGTTTGTGATGTGGTTTTGGGCAATGTGTGTATGCATGACAAAGGCAATTAGTGACTACATGAGAGCTGTGTCATGTTCATATGAACCCAGAGATTTTATAGGCGAACAGTGTGGTCTATCACCACGCTGGTCTATTCACCATATCCACTTTAGGAGATGTTACCTGTGTTCTCAGTGGAAATGTACGAGGAGAAAAAAAGACCACTGATCAGCAACATTCAATCTGAATCAGAAGCATTTCATGGACTGTGTAATTATGTGAAAAACAACAGCACACAGGACCTAACGGTGAATCTTGTAGATTCAGAACATTATAATAATGCAGTGTTGTAGTGGTGCACTCTTAATTTATGCTCCAAACTTTTTCCAGCAAACGATAAACACCCAGTGTTATAAACCATGATCTGAAAGTTGACTATTCACCTGAAAATAGGCCAGCAGTATTTGTGGATGATGATCGAACCTAAGCTGTTTGTCATTGGAGAGTAAACATTAATATGAAGTTAAAGCTGAGGTGCAGATTTTTCAATAAGTTCTTATCCACAGACTATAGGCTGAGACAGCTACATGATTATTCATTTTAAAGAATGATTTCAACTTCGTTAATGTAGGCTATAACCCAATGTGTTCGTTAGGGCTGTCACGATGTTAAGGATCAAAAAGTACTGAAAAACTCATATTTAAATTTAACAGAATGAAAGAAGTTCTCATCAGGTTACAGCCTGATGAACATACTAAGCACGTGTCTTTTTTAGCTAATGTTTATGACTAGCTTGGCTCCCACCTCATTTTCATTGCTAAGCTTAACTGTGCTCATGCTAATAAGTACTCTACTGCAGTGCACAAGTACCTAAATGAAAAAAGTCAAAAAGTTGGTTGCCAATCTGTAATTGTAACAGAAAGGAAGAGATTGCTAATCAGTTTTCAGAAAAATGGCAATGCCAGGTCTCACTAGCTAGCTAGTAGCATCATTCCCCCCATGTTAAATTAAATAAGTGCATGGTGTACATTGTGTACTTAAAGTATCTAAATACAAGTAGACAAAATGTGCAACAATTCTTTCCTGTGGTTTGGGCCACATAAATTCTCTTACTGGAGATGAATTTAATTATATTAATTTAAGTTGACAGCCATTTTTACATGTAAAATGTATCTATCCAGAGAGGCAGCAGTCTAAACAGAGTTCAGACCTTCCTCTTCCTCCTTTTATATTTAAGCAGAACATTATCAAACATTTATTCTCAGATGGTTATGACTGCTGTTTCCCTTAAATATCTGTTTAGCACTTCTTCTAATAATACAGTACATGGTTGCTTAGGGATAAATCTGCCATGCATTCTCCTCTTGGCTGTCTGATGAACAGCTTAGGAGGGCGTGTTGTGGTCAGCATGAACCGCGCATGCAGGTGTGGCCCTCACTGTGCTGCCACGCTGTTTAATTAGGTTTTCGGGTGTGGAACATCAGGGTTTCCGCTGTAAAAAATCTCGTCTCTCTACGGTCTCACCCCCACACATTGTCCTGTCACATTAAAAGAGTGCCACTCTAGATGAACAGTTACTGTCACTGAGGGTGTGGCTGCTACTAAATCTGGAAGCATGAAGCTGCACTTGACTCCACGGAAGTCTGGCTTTTGAGAGCTCATTGCCAAAGCATTATGCAGTCAGAACCGTGTCTGTGATGCTGAAGTGGTTTTATACTGAACATGAGAACTTCTTTCATCTATCAAAAACTGTCAAACCCTTTCAGTATATTTGCTCCTATAATTAAAGGCTCCTTAAAGTTGCTGACAACAAAATCATTCTCTTTCAAGACTATATCACATGCCTGAAAGTGGACTTGGTCCAGTCATTCTCTACGATCAGCCTCTTTCCTCTGGATAAACTAGTTTCTTTCTTTGTAATTTATTTCCATTTTCCAGACCCTCATTCATGCTTCTGTGTGGCCTTGCTGGAGTCAAGAACCGGTCATTTTTTGTTCTCCTCCCACTAGTCTGGTGCTTCCCCAGAAGCTATTTCTCATAGAGCCAGGACTGCTTTCTCACTCATGGCTCAGGAGCTCAGGGTTTTCTTCAGAGAAAACAGAAGTAGTACAATTCATTGGTTGCAACAGTCTTGTATTTTTTGGCTCATATTTTTAATTCATTCTGTTCTTCAGTTAATAGGAAAACATAATGAACCGTCTGTTAGACAGCATCTGGATGGTTAATGCTTGTTGTTATAAAACACATTTTAACGTATACTTTGCAGAAACTATGGCTCACACTATTAAGGAATAGAGTTTTCGGGAATTACTACAATTTTTTGCTGATATTTATGAAAATAAATGGAACAAAGGAGGAAAGCAGGAAGAATTATGACAATACTGCATTTTGCAGAAGACTATAACTTTGTGGGGAAAAAAGGTTGATGTCTCTGGAGCAGCTGGGTGACAGCTGCTCAGGCAGTAGGAGCAGGAGGAAGAATATAAGCTCCAGGAATGGGGTGGAAAGTGAAGATATGAAGATATTTCTCATAGTAGATTGTCTCAAGCTAAGCTAAATTACTGAAATGTAATGTATAAATCGAACATGACAGAGTGCCTACTTTGTTCAGAGTCAGCGTTCGACCATGGAGAAAGAAAGCTATCTGTAAATTGTGATAATTGCAGTACTACATTTCTGGCAACACCGATAATGTGGTATATGCCGCCTTCCTGTTACCTCGGAAGTTGGATGTTGGAACTCAGGAGGGACAACAATAGTGAGTTCTGGTAGTAAAGTTGGAAAAGCACGAAAATCAGAATTTGCTTTGCTTCTTAGCTAGGTAGAGCCATTCATACATCACTAGCAAAACAGACTATTCTGACGAAATGCACTAATAGCATGTTAGTGCATCCCAGCAAGGAGCTCCTTTTGTGTCTATCTCGGCTTCGTCAATGAAAACTGTTAAAAAAAAGTAGAAAGGAAGAAATTCTCTGCAAAACTTCATTATTTAATTTAAACACAGAAATCACTTCTTGAGATTATACATATTTTGCACATTTTATGCAACTTCTGCAATAAGTATGAACATTTGTAACAAATTTGAACCCACACCATTGTCACTGACTTTGTGCTGTTGAAAATCCACATGTGGCACATGTACCTCTTTGACGTTACTTTATTGTGGGTAATGCTAACTGTTGACACATCACTGCAACAATGTTCATGACTCAGTGGAGGCCCTCTCTTCAAAGTATGGACTCAATTAGAAGAGTGCAGGTATAAATTTTTGTGTAGGTGGGCCCAATATGGCAGACACATGGGGGCCCAAGACTGAGAGATAAATCAATATGAGACTGGTTGAATTAGAGCATCAGTATGAAGCTTCCCTTGAGTTAACCTCTTTTTCTTTGCTCCGTCCGTTTTTCTCCCCTCATCTCCATCTACTAATTGGAGGAAGGTCATGGCTTGCTGAGCTTTAGGCTGCTTTTTCTGTCTTTAGTTCAATTGACATGTGCTATATCTGCTCTCTGGCCCACTGTTTTGGTCCACTGGGGAGATCATGAAAGGAAGTG
Organism: Maylandia zebra; assembly: GCF_041146795.1. Taxonomy (NCBI): domain Eukaryota; kingdom Metazoa; phylum Chordata; class Actinopteri; order Cichliformes; family Cichlidae; genus Maylandia; species Maylandia zebra. The sequence continues at coordinate 24,030,785 of NC_135173.1, read as the reverse complement.
GCGGCTTCAGTACGTCCGTGTTTGTTGTAGGATTCAGAAAGGTTACCGCTCACTCCTCTTTGTGAACAAGCCTTGGTGGTGTTTGGGAAAACCTTGGGGAGTCTTGACAGCCTGCTACTCCTTCGGTCTAGCAGTGTCATTTTCTGTTTAGATAACCTCTGCACCCACTCTGCTTTTGTCAGCTTGTGGCTTGCATTGATTTATACATCGGAGACAGACACTCAGCAGCTTTCAGATTCGAATTTAGAAAGAAAGGCCATTATTATGTCCAAAAAAGAAAGAAAGAAAGAAAAAAGAGGGTGAGGTTAAATGTCCACAACAATTCTACCAGCGGTGGTGTTACACCTTTCTAAATGATGCATATCTCATTTTAAAATCACACTTTTTTAAAGCATGAGAATATTCTTTATATCTTAAATGAGAGTTAGCAGCTCTAACTGTTTTTCAGCTCTAATTACCCAGAAAACTGCATAAAACTGCTGCATGTTTACTTTTCATGCCCAAAGTACAAAAAACAGCACTGAAATGTCTTTTAGAGGTGCCACATGTGTGCACGGTGGGTACACATGGAGCCTTTCCTGCATACCTTGAGATTTTTGCAGCCGATATTTACTTATCAACATGACCACTTGTGCCGTTCACCCTGCACTTTTAATGCAGCAGCGGAATAACAGTTAGAGGAAAAACAGTCTTGAAAAGTTCCACCCTACCCTCAAGTGGTTCTTGTGTTCCTTTGCTTAGGTCTGGGCAGCAGACCTATCCTCCACCCAGGATTCCTAGTCTTCTCTTCCTTTCTCCCTAAACCCACACATGGACCCAGCCCACCTAATTTACTCCCACCTCCTAATGTCAAACAGCTGTAGCCTTGAGTAGCATGGAATTACTGCTATTGCAGCCCTACTCCCATTCATGTGTCTATTCTTTTTCTCAGCCATTTTGCGTGTGGTCCCTAATATCACATCACTCACATACCCAAATAAGGTGTGTAACTCAGCCTTCCTTTCACCGGTTTATTTATGGTCTGGGCACTGGATATATAGGGCATGAATTTACATTGCAGGTGGCTGTGGGTGGAGATAGCTGAGCTGACAGGTGATGATAAATTCTTCATACAGTGTGCTTCACTCATACATTCTTGCAGCCGCGTGGTCTCCCTGACATGTAATGCAAAGTCATAACTGGTCCAATGCCATTTCCACGGCACTCCATCTAACTGAAGGAGCTGTGTGACATAACTGTCATGAGGTCACTTTGTTTGTGATTGATAGCAGGAGACTAGGAAATGATGCTGAGGCTTGAAAGCTCTTGCTGTGGTTGGGAATCTGCTTCAAAGGAATGTTTTGGCCACATGTCAGAAGTCAAACGTGGCAGCTGATTTTCAGGGATTTTGTTGGTCTTAAAATCTGTAGCTCGATGCACCTGTATATTTTTTTTCTTTAAACTGCTACACCCCCATGGTAACTTGTTCACTTATTGTTTTATAGAGTTTTCTCCTTCGGCTTGTGGCTTTACTAAGATCTCGTGCTGAGTTTGAGTGGCTCCACAGAGGCAGCTGAGAGTTCAGTGAACCCTCACGGTTCCACATGCACACTCTTTGAGTTGCTATGTGATGTTCTGCACACAGTTAATCAGAAATGGATGGTTAAGGATTATTTGGCAGAAAACCACCAGGTTATGTTCAATTTCATTTTTTGTATGCCAGACGCTAACATTAAGCGCTTCTTCTTTCACAAATATCTGCTTGTGTAAAAAGCAAGGAGATAGATAGATAGATAGATAGATAGATAGATAGATAGATAGATAGATAGATAGATAGATAGATAGATAGATAGATAGATAGATAGATAGATAGATAGATAGATAGATAGATAGATAGATAGATACTTTATATTTCCCACAAGGAAATATAAACAGCAGCAGGGCAAAGAATAAAAATAGTACAATCTACAATAAATAAGTTGAAGTAAAAGTGGTTCCAGCCTTGTATGATTCTGTTGGCATCTCTGGCATTGATGATCTGTCTCTGGAAGTAGTGGAAAGAATGAAATGTCCTCCCATGAATGCTGACAACATGCTTGAGGAGGTCTATGAGAATGGAATTACTGGCACTGTCTGAGGCAACAAAGAGCTGAAAGTAGGAATTTTCCATAATTTAAATACAATTCACTCTCATGATAGCAGACTCTGTGTTACAGTGCTATGGTTCCTAATCCTGATGAAAATTTGTTCAGTTAACTGCATACCCGTGATGGGAGATAACCGTAAAAGCTGGACATACAGCTGAATACAGTTAAGTCATAGCAATAGTTAAAGACACACTTAAGAGGAAAGAGGTACATTCAAAGCATATTTGAATAAAATCATATAATCACTAGGAGCTGTAAAAGCGATTTGTAAAAAGGTGGTGAAACCTAGAAGGTGTACTTGTTACTACAGGGATTTTCCAAGCCAGTGACAAATAAGAAAGTTATGACCAGGATGTAAAAACTAGCATGTCCTGAGTTGGTGGGCTTGCTGTCTTGCACTGTGTACATCAGATTTATAGCTTCGCTGAGTGAGCAGCATAGCACTGATGATGTTAAGGTATGCAGTTCTCCGCAAGTTAATCGAGTTAACTGCTGCCAAGTTTTGTTTTATAAAAACAAAAGGCACATATCTAATGACAATGTGGTTCCATTTGATGTTGCTTTTGGGTTTTAGTTCTGGTTAGGTGTTCTGTGCCCACTTAATCTGGGTTTTCAGGACCCAGCCAGTCTGACCACACTTTTCAAATGGATTCACTTCTGTCTCCTGCCTTTAACCTCAGTGTTTGTCAGTCTTCTTGGCTCTGAGGTGACTCAGCTGATGTTTCACTGAAAAAAAAACAGCTTTCCACTTTTGTTTCTTGAAGCAGTCTGCAGCTCTGATTCGGTTTTCCCCTCTCCTTTGCCACAAGAAATGCATCTCAGCCAATCAAAGGTTGTTTCTGAGGTGGGTGTGGTTGGGGTTAAGTCATACATGACAACACCCATCAATCTTGTTATTTTGAACACCACACTGGCCTGTAACTGAGTGATCTTCCAGTTTTCCTTTCTCCCGCTTTTGTCATTTAATTTTTTTTTATTATGCACTAAAACTAAGTAGAGAGGTGTGTAAGTTTCTCTTGTGCTTAAACTTATCTTATAGGCACATTTGTGGTCCTTTCTGCGTAAAGTGGCTGCTGCCGAGTTATGACAGGCTACTTTGTTAGTAACATGTGTCAAGTTGCTTCGACTGATTATAGTCACATACCCTGCTTTTACCTGACCACGCTGTAAGTCTGTCATCAATTATCTCAGTGTGACTCTCTATTAGCCATGTGCTGTGTATGTGAGTGTGGTGCCTCTCTACAGGTTTTGCTCATTCATTATTAAGAAGCTCCTGATGTTTTGCTGGCCGTCACTGCTCCGGTGTCAGGTACCCACACGATCCTCTTTACTGAACCAGCCTGACTAGGGATCCAGTTCCAGTCTCTGGCCTGTTGGAGCTGCTCCCAGAGCTGCTGAGCTCTACTCTAAAGCCTTTTGTTAGCTCTGGATGTTGGCTTTTCTCTGGCTGATTCCCCCTTGTTATTTCTTCGACTAGCTGTCAATGGAACTGGGAAGCTTAAAATGCATTTGGATATTTCTCTTGGCGTGATCTTGAGGCCATTTCATCTCTCGGGAGGTATGGTGCTGCTGTCATCTTTTTTCCCCTCTGAAAATGAGAATTATGGGTACTTTTATAGCTTACCATAAAGTGTCCAACCAAGAAGATGGTGTGTTCACTTTAGCAGACTTGTGGTGAAGCAGTGTAGTTATTTATCCAGCTGAATGTAATCTTTTTGGGAGGCAAATAGCTCCTTTGGTGCCTGAGGAAGCTGCTGTGATTACTGCTGCTGTGACGTGTAGGAGCTATCAGTCTCTGTCATCTGTCTACATTTATTAGCATGATATCTAATGGGGTGGCTGATCTTAGACCACAACTCTGGCTACAGGTCTGTGCAAATGTGCGTGTGCAACTTGACCCCATCTGAATTCTCCATAAGCCACACGGTTGCCTAGAAACATCAGGAGGGCAGCAAATTTAACTTCCATAATATTATGCCAAAGGAAAGAATGACCTCAGGCCCAAACATACTGTTCCTTTTTTTGGCCTTACAAGGGCATCTTCACATTATTCCAGTCAGAAGTATGTCCTTGGGGAAGGAAGTTTTCATATCTCATACTCATGTATGCAGACACTCCTGAGGATAATTATGATTTACTAGACAAAAAAATTGACCTAATTTCCAGTGAACTTTTTATCGAATGTTTTTACTATATCAACTGCTAACAGTAGCTTTAATGGTAACTGAGGTTTAAGTGGGAAAGAGCCACACTGTTCTCTGCAAATAATACAAAAGGATTTTTCCACTTCTTTTCTGAATATCCTTTAAGTTTTTTGCTCAACTGATAGTTTCTTAAAAAAGTAGGAAAACTCTTTTTTCCGGGTCTGGGTACAGTATGAGTGACGGAAGTACAATGGAGCAAAACTGTGGTTCTCCTGTCAAGGTACGCCGTTGAGGGAGAATATCACATGCTATGTCACGGTCTGGCTGGCAGACCGTGGGGAGATGGGGAAATAGGACCCAAACGCCGGACTCTTCAGTGCAACAGTGTTTATTTACAAGGTGGTGAAGTAAACAACAATAAATCCCCAGTTTCCCAGTGTAGTGTCTTCTTCCCAAAAGTCCCCGTGTAGTGCTCTCTGCCCCAGTGTCCCTGCACTCCCCGTGCTCACTGCTCCTTCTCGTCCCACACTCCTCCTGAGGGGAAGACAATAGAGGCAGCCGTTACAACTTATCCCAGCAGGTAGGCATACACTCACACTTGACTTGACTTGCTTGAAGACTGACATGTAGTCAAACGCAATACTCCAGCGTTGGTGGAAGCTCCATCGCTCATCTAAATAGCTCCCCCGACGAGCCCAGATGAGGAGCAGGTGTGCGGCCAGGACTTCGGGTGTGGCCAGCCCTCAAGTTAGGCCACGCCCCCCAGGGCTGAAGGTGCCTGTAACTTGGCCACAGCAGAAAGGCGATACACACACACATACCTGCCTACATACAGATGTGCACAGGGGCAGTGCAGACAACACACCAAATAATAATAACAACAACAACAACAACAACAACAGTCATCGTCCCCACTGCCCACGGACCCCGAGTCCCCAGAGCCGGGTCCGTGACAATCTAAACTGATCTTGTCTGTAGAGGCTGGTGACAGACGCTAAATGATATCCCAATCGTTCCTGCTCCACAACGGATTTTTAAGTTACAAAGGCTTGAATGACACTCTAACACCTTCCAATTGGTGTCAACTTTCTAATACTTGTATTGTGTGTAACTATCAGTAGTGGAACTGCAGTTTATATGTCTGCTATGTAACCTTTCTATTGCTTCTAATTCTCCCATCTTTTCTTTACATATCATTTAGAAAGAATCTGCTTAACATACCCAGTTAACTGTTGGAAACCTTAAAGATAACTCCTATTGACTTCTTGTTGTATTAGTACATCGGCTTGTTTATTCCTACAGTCATGTGATTAGTTGATTACCTTGATTACCTTAATGCTAAATGCTGTTGCACTGTCCAAAGATGAAACCACTATGACAAAATATGTTATGTTCACTTTGGTGAAATTTAATGAAGCAAATCACATACAAGTTCAAAACAGTGTCAGTACATCACGTCTGAATAATTTGAGTTTGTCTGATTAAAGAAGTATTGAAGCAGACAAACTCTCTTTGGTGAGGAGGGTTGTAGCAGAAGTGTTTTTACAGCTCTGTGGCAGCACCTGTATTGCCCACAACCTATCACCCATTTTTCACCATCCCCACCACTTTCTCAACTCTCTTCACTCTTCACACTGAATAGCCATTTTTTGTTATAAAAATATATGGAAAGTGGAACGGTGCTTCCACTCTGTCCTCCTACACATTTATTTCTGACATCACGGTGTGTCACACTCAAACTTGTGATGCTCATGAAGCCCTGTCACCGTCCCCTGAAACATGTCAGGATGTTGACACTGTTTTTCTATCATTAGCACAGCAACAATAGCTCTGCTGCAGAATGGGGTCTTGCGTCTTTAAAGGCAAATTTCTCTGCTAGCCGTCTCACACCGATGCTGTGTGTTGCATGTGTTGTTACATGCCAAGAACACAGTTGTTGGGGGTCATGGAGTTAGATGCGGTAGCTGCTGAAGTTTTCAAACGTGCCTCCCTCTGCGTGAGATTTGACTGATGGTGAAATCAGTAAAGCCGTTTCATATTGACAGAGTACGGGGACGACAATGCCTAAAGATGGTGCAGCTGCTTTTCCAGTGAAGTCAAAGATCAGAAAAACCTGCAGCTCTCTTTGAGTTCATAGAGCTGTATACAGTTTCTGCTTGTTGTTTATATGTTTTATGCACAGCAATACAAATCTTTTTCAGAAAAAAAGCTCTAAGATCCCTCTGTACACTAGCAGCTAATCAAAGTTAGAACAGAGACTGGAGCTAATTGGTAAACATATAGCTAATCTGCAGCAGTTAGCAGTGTAAGACCTACACATATTCTCATTGCTGGCCGAGAACAAAATGATTAGAAAAATCTGTTAATATCAGATTTATCTCATGACACATTACTCCCACATTATTGCTAGGAAGTTGCCTCCAAGTGACCACTCTTGCTGTGTTTGCAGTTTCGAAACGCTATGGCTTCTAAACACAAAATGTTTCCATGGTGGTAAATGTAGGACTTTGGTTTGTCATCCATCTCTGTATGTTTCAGAAGAGACATTCCTCTTGGTTCTGGCTGTGAGCTTTTCTTTGAACAGTGCTGAATGGAGGAATGGTCGCAACAAGGTTGGGCTTTAGGCCAGAATGCTTGCTGAGAAGGTCATTCAGATCTCTTACCCGCAGTTAGCACTGTCAAGGAATGGCTTTAATGCTCATTGTGCTAAACAACTCTCAGGTGTCAGTGGAAGCTTTGTAGTGAATGATGCGGGATGATATCAAAGGGGATGGATTAAAGTTTTATCTACTTGATATTAATGACAGTGGAAACCCTAGTTTATTTTGGTAAGGTAAAACCACATAAGTAAATCAAGTACTCATAAACAGAAAAGCTCTAAAGTTGCTTGTACGATGAATAGATCTTAAAATCTGGCATCCAGTTAACTTTAGAAAAGAGATAAAGTAAATTTTTCTTCTCTTGGTGCAATTCAAATGACACCTCACATCATAACAAGTCAAACCAAATAAACAAATCCCTATGAGATGGAACACACACACACAAAGCTCAGTGTAAGCATACCACTAGAATCACTCAGGCTTTCACAAAAATAAATCCTTCAAGGTAAAGACCAAAGCTGGACTTTATGGCTCACTTATGAATAGCGTGACCAGGTGTCCCTCTGTATGAACAGCATTTTTATCCCTTGTTCCACATTTTGACTGGCAAGTGCAAGATGTGCCCTTTTTTTCAGTTAGTTAATTGTCAGTTACGGCTCAAAAAGATGATTTTTGAATGTATTCCTACTTAAATCTAACCAGACAGAGCAACAGCAGAAATAACAGTGACATAAATAAAAATATAGGAGTATATAAAGACTAATAAACATGAGACCATGAGAACAAACTTTCCTTTATCACAAGAGAGCTGGAAAAGTTAATTCAACTAATATTACTTTGGCCATTAACATCTTGAATGCAAATTTGGTAATGTGCACAGTTTGGTGTATTTTTATTTTTAAGTTGGACATGAAAAATTTCAGCATTAGTAAGGTTTCCCACGCTGTCCCAGAAGAACATGCTTCACACGTGGATTTTTACAGAATCCACATTAAAAATAGGCGGCTATGTCATGCTAATGTTATCTGTGGAATGCCCTGCATTTAGACTCAGACTGAGATAGCGGACAAGAGGGTTGTGTCTGGAGAGTAAAGTATGCAGTTTCAAAATCTGCTTCATGTAAAAGAAACAATAGTAATACTAATAATCATTATTTATAGAATGCTGTGCAAAACAAATATACAAGTTTTCTTACATACTTTACCCCAAAGAGGACAAACTGGAGGATAATTTGCAATTTATGAGCTGTGAAATCCTGTCAAATTATTTAGACAAGCTTAAATTACTTAATAGATCACGCAGGAAATTCTGGTTTTGTGACTGTTGTGATTCCAGTTTGTAAAGATCATTTTCACAGAACAGAGCAGCACAGGAAGTCATGACTGAAGCAATCGGCACCATTTTCGGTATACAAACATACAGTTCCAGTTGTGTTAAACAAGCTATTGCTGTTCTCTAGCTCCATAATTGTTCCAAAAAGTTTTACTCTACTCTGTTGGATCAGTTTAAGTCAACTGCAGCCAGATTATTCTGGCATAAATCTCTGTCTGATTAGCTCAAGAGTTTGAGCATGGCATTATCACTACATGGATAATGAGGTGGGGGGTTTCTTAATGAACCTTAAATCTTACTGTAAGATTTAAAATATGTGTAAAAAGAAAAAGAAAATACAGCAATATACATATATACATTAGAAAATATTAAATTATTGATAACAAAATAGTCTAATGTAGTTAAACTTTGCAATACACTTGCTAACTCACCAAATGCTTAGTTCGCATCAGACCTTCTCCGTCACCCTTTATGGATTTCTCTCTGTCTAAAAACAAGGTGCACTTTAAGCCTGCCCAGTGTGTGTGGGATAGGAATGCTGGGCCCATGGCTGAGCACAGCCAGCTTCCAGTTTGTTCCCACCCAGCCACTCATACAGTACCCATCCTGCTCAGTTTTCTTCTCCACATGACAGCTCTGTGGTGAGACTGTAACCGCTGTCTCCTCCTGTGAACCCAGTCTTCAGCTCAATGACAGGACGTGAGCAGGACGGCATGGCTGACTTGCTGATACAGAGCATGTCCACTGTATTTAAAGACCAGCGTCCAAAAGAAACTCACATATTATATGCTTTCTTCAGTCTGTGAGTTTCAGAGAGCAGTGGGAGAAGAAGCCAGAGTGTTTAATCACTGGCAATTTCAAAACAAAGCCAAGCCATAAGGAACGGGCTGCACAATGATGGATCCCTGAAACATCATGGACATTAAATTTGGATTACGCAGCATGACTCAGTTTGTCCTGAACACAATCACATTGAGTCAAGCTGATCTTGGCCTCTCAAGATGGTGAGTGGCTTTGCTCGTTTCTTCTGTTTCTCCTCAGAGTTCAGTTTCTTGTATTTGCGTCGAACAGAAATTCATTGTTGTTGGCACAACACCGAAGCTAAACCGCAGTGCTGTGGTATTTTGTTTTCTGCAGAGCAGTTTTTGTATTCATTTAGTGGTTTTGCCAAGAATCTGGCAACAGGCATTCTGCTTTACCACAGTATATTCTAGAAAGACTGGAAACGTATTTTTAGTCAGTGATGTAGAAGTTATAGAGAGCACACAGGGAGAAGTTGGTATACAGTGATATATTACTCTGCACATATGCTGAGTTCATCTGAGTCAAAAAACATGTTCGTAGCTGTAGTTTTAAAAAATAAACTATGCAGCATTGCTGTTCTTAAAAGTAATGCAATACGTTACATTACTTTCACGTCAGTCAGTAACATGATCTGAACACGGACACATATCCCTAATCCGGCACACGGATGATATTTCTTTTAACGTTCACGTATGAACACAAAACTGACAACACACAGTCAAGTTGACAACCAACCCAAAGAGACATGAACGTGATCACCACAATGACTTGGCTTTAGAAACAAGTACATATAACGGTTTACAAAGCGCTTTAATTTCCTGACATCATATGGTAAATGTATCTGTATGGCTACTCTTCTCTTCCTCCTAAGCGTTGGCATTGTATCGAGTATCCATGAGAAATGAGGGTAGGAGCTAGTTGTACTGCTCCACAAGGCGATTAGCTTTGACTGGATCAATCAGAACTAATAATTTTTTTTTTTTTTTCCCATTTTTAGTGTCGGTACATTTCTTTGTCCATGTAGTTATCATTTATCTTTTTTTCATTTAGTTATCATTTTGCTTTCATCCAAATAAAAAGTAGTTTGGGAGATTATTGGTTGTAGAAATTAACACTGCTCTGACTGGTCTGGTGTCAGCAAACCCTCAGCTCTAACACCACCTTGGATTCTTTGCTAGCGTTGTGTGTTTGTGCAAAGAGCTTCAGTTTTATTTTCTGTCCTGGGTCAAGTTTGCGCTTTACCATCACGCTCTTATCCTTTTAAAAGTAAAACTGACGTCTGTATCCCCACTCCTCAAAGGTTTTACGTGCTCCACCATTTTCCTGCACACAAACTGAAATAGCACAGGGGCTACGAAAGAAAAAGGCATGGTTGATAGGGCAATCACTTTGTCCTTTTTAACTGGTTTTATATTCACAAACAGAATTTATAACGGCTCCAGTGTGCCAGTAACAAAGAATCAAGATTGCCCTCGCTAGTACAGGTTTGGCATGACATTAACTTGAAACAGATACAGGACTGGAAAACTGCAAGTGACAGAAACATGCACACAAGCACAAACCACATTTAAAAGTCCTCTAAATTCCCACACATGCAAAGAATAAATACGAATGCTGCAGTAAATCTGAAAGGCACACCCTAGTGAATTCTCTGACACGCACAAGTCACTAAGTGGTTGTTATTTTACCCGGCATGTGACATGAGGCTGAGACAGAGCTGTCCTTTGTTTGGCTTACCTAAAACTGCAGCTGAATGGGGAAACCTGTTGGGCCACTCAGGTTTCAGCTCAGACATGAAAAGAAATGTCCACCCTAGCAAGAAAAAATTAGCCAGGATACAGTCAAACCTGACCATCTGCTCACAGAACTCAAGTTTCTGTAGCACTTGCAGCATCTGTGCACAATGCAGCACAGAGATATAAATCTTATTTATTTTATTTTCAAAAAAGACATTTAACAAAGATAAATTTGGTGTAAATACAAAATGCAGTTTTTAAATAATCATTTTTATTTATTAAGAGGAAACGACTATGCAACCTGACCTGCCGCTATGTGAAAAAGTAATTATTCCCTTTGTAAAATCATGAATTAATTGTGACTAAACACATTTGTGGGAAACCCGAGTTCAATTTTATTAGCTACAACCAGGCCTGATTACTGCCAGACCTGTTCAATAAAGAAATTGCCTAAAGAGAGCGTGTTTGACAAAGTGAAGTAGGTTAAAAGATCTGAAAAAGCAACACATCATGCTCTGATTTACACTCAAGAACAAATAAGAAACAAAGTCACCAACATCTGTCAGTCCAGAAAAGCCATCTTATAGCTCTAGCGAACCACAGTGAGAGCCATTATCCACAAATGGAGAAAACCTGGAGAGACATCCAGGAGTTCATAAAAGAACCCAGGACAAAATCTAAAGAACAGGTCTAACTTACCTCAGTTATAGTCGGTGTTCATAAAATGAAAAATGAAAAAGAGACTGGACCAAAATGGCATCCATGAGAGAGTTCCAAAGTAAAAACCACTGCTGACAACAAAGAACACAGAGGCTTGATGATCACCAAAACTAGACAGTGCACGGAAAGTTTTATCGATCCCATTTAGATTAGTCCATATCTTATCGCTCTCAGTCCACCTTTTGAAATGTCTGAGTCCTGTAAAATTAACACAGCATTTCATCAAAACAACATCATACCAACAGTCAAACATGGTGGTGGAGGTGTGATGGTCGGGAACTGCTTTGCTTTGTAATCCAAAACACACAGCAACTTCACCGCTGAATAGCTCAGACAAACACAAAAAACAATTAATCATGAAATCATCATTTAAAAACTGCATATTATATCTATTCAGGTTATCTTTGTCTATCATTCAAATGTGTTTGATGATGACTGTGAACTCTGACAAATAAGCAAAAACAAAGGAGCCCATGGGTTTTTTTTTTCACCTCACTGTAAATTTCTAGCGTTTATTACAAGATTATGTAAATTAACAGGGAAATGCTAATAACAAAATGACATCAGTCCACAAGGCTGAAAGGGAGATTGTCTAAAAACAGCCAGTGGGCACTCACAGGAGACAGCAATCACTTTCAGTGCAATGGTCCTTAACACAGCACTTAGCGGCACACTCCAATTGCTCAGGACAATTGCTTGATTGGACAACTCATCTCCATTTGTAGGGTAATCCACTGAAGAGCACTGTAACAAGCCGCAAGCACATGTAATGGAATTTGCTGGAACTGTGACTTAATGGCTATGACCCTGTGCTCAATTATTGGGTCAATAAAATTCATCTGCACCTCTATTGTAATAGTCCAACGGTTCAATTATATCAGCACTCATTCTATGATATTCTACTTTCATGACTCACTGCACCAAGTGTAATAGATGTGGGCTTTTCCCCAGCACAGGGTGCTTACTGTCAGTAGATTTCCATGGTCCTGGCACAGTATTGGTATAATTTCTGATTCACTGTGATGCTTTCTCTGAAAATGGGCCTAGAGAAGCCATGCCAAGACTGCAGTTAAAATACTCCCCACCCCAACCCTCCTACCACTTTCCCCCCCTCTCCTGCATCTTACTCTTTGTGCAGGTTTTTTTCCTCTACTTTTGCTTTGTGTCTGTATTACAAGTCTATCCCTCCACCCATTCATCCGTCTCTTTATCTGACTAGGTTACTGACACCCAAAAAAGAAAAAGTACTCAACGGTAATCAAATATTTCTCAGTTTTCGAAGCAACTGAAGCAAACAGTCAAACAGAGTTGGTGACCCCGTTAATGTGCAGCCGCTCGATCTTCAAACCTGACTAAAAGCAGCAGATATTCTGTAATTGTGGCAGTGCGGCCCTCATGAAGCAGGTTGACGTGGGATTCAATAAGAGACGCTTCACACGCATTGTACATCCCTCTAGCCTCAATTACTTTATTGTAAGCTTATGTCTATCGATCCCGTCGCTCTCTGTAAGCAATTAATAAAAGGCAGAGCAAAACAGTTGAAATCTGCTCCACAACACGGGGTAGTTGTGTATTTGTGTGCGTGAGAGAGCTCGTCTCACATTGTAACTACCTGCTAATTATATCTCCGCAGTAAACACGAAATTTGTAACCACACAACTGCAGGATATCATTAACTAAAAGGATTAGAGTGTGGTTCAGGCGGGAGGGCATCTGTGGCTTCTCCCGATTGAAAATGGACTAATCTAAATGGGATACATCAATAAAACAGCAGAATAAAGTTCCGGGCACTTAAGCCCTCTTGCTCGGGCTCAAAGAAGGGAAGACAGTCACTGGCTGGCAGCCAGCCAACAGATTAGAAGATAAGAAATATTATTCCATGGCACACCATCAGCTTGAAGCTATTTAAAACAGTGAGGTTTATTGATAATTGAATTACTTGGAGAGGGGGACAAGAATAGAAAGCTTAGAGGTAGATCAATAAGGAGCTACTGTAGTGGATGACAGTGCGGTGGTCAGCAGTACAGCTAGGGGGATGTAACGTGTGTGTCATCATGTGATAGCATATTTACAGTGTGTGTGTTGAAAGATGTTGTGTAGTGGTGCAAAGTTTCCATTTCCAGTGCTACATTTGATTAAACTTGATATTCAATTTGATGGTGACATATTCAGTATTGGGAAGGTTACTTTTAAAATGTATGTCACTACAGATTACAGAATAAATGCCCCAAAATGTAGTTTGTAGCGTATTCCGTTAAGTTACTCAATGTGAGTAACATATTCTGATTACTTTGGATAACTTAATATATCGTAATGCTTTTTACAACTGCATGAATGTACTATTGCTGTGAGAATTGTTACTATTACTGAAGGCTACTCGCCACCGAGCTAACATTGCTAAACTGGCGTTAGCTGAGGTTAGTTCACAGACTGCTTTCAGAACTGCACATGATCATTTGCAGCTAGCAGGTCATTAATGCTATCAAGCCTAACAGTCTGCAGTCTATGAAATAACCTCAGCTAAGGCCAGCTAGCAATGCTAGCTCGGTGGCAAGTAGCCTTCATTGATAGTCATAAATCACATAGCAATAGTACATCGAAGATACTGAAGTGGCACATATCCCAGGTAGCTACCACAAGTAAAACAAGGTAGTTGCAGTAGGCTAACGTTAGTTTTTAAAAAAGAACTTACTTCCAGATATTTCTTTAGGTCCAAGTCTTTTGGAGTCTGTTTTGCTGGCAGAGTTTGCATTGCACGGTCAGATTTCTCCCTTTCTTCTTTAAATGTGAAGTGGTGTTGGATTTTCCAAGTAAAAAATGCATTCCTGCCCGTGTACTGCTGTCTCTGCTGTGCTGGCCTCGGGTCCGTTGTGTAAGTGATGCCACCAACATTAATAGGATACTTACATTAGAGCCTCTTATTGCATGTTTTTTTTTGGGGGGTTCCGGCAATGCGTGTAATTAAATTAGAGAGGGGATAGCCTAACATATGAAACAGGAAAAGACCGCTGTGTATCCATTTATTTCAACAAACTCTATTCTAATTGCCACCTTTTTAAACAGTAACTGTAACAGAATACAGTTACTCATATTTCGTATTTTAAATACATAACGGCAGAACATGTATTCCGTTACTCCCCAACACGGGACATATTGATAAAGGCAGACGTCCAAATTCGTATTCATTCATCACTTGGTGTTTACAGTGCACATGCTGTATTTCAGGTGCTGAGCTGAAGTAAGATGGCCTCAGGCAGGATGGCAAGTCCTCAGAGCAGCTCCAGACAGAGCAGCTCACTCTCTTCATCTCCAATGAGGCAAGTAACAACCCAGTGTGCACACTTTGGGTCTGTACCTCATGTTTTAACAAGTAATGTTCTCATGTGTACTAACAACAGGTCTGGTCGTTGAAAGCACAGATACACTTGGTTTATGCAGGTTAGGCACTGATGTTTGGACTTTGAACAAAGGCTACAATGACACCAGTAATATACCCACTCCATGTGTCACTTCTTTGTCATAATAAGAATAAAAAATACACTCATCAATATTAGCTGTGCTTCCTTGAGTGGTTTTTACTTTTTCTCCCAATTTCATGCTGAAAGCAAAAAATAAAATGTGGAAAAATGTGAATATTGGGAAAATAAGTTGTAAGAAAGACATTCTTTTCTTTTTGTTATTGCTACTTAAAAATACAATGCATCTCTTTAACTGACCAAATGTTCAATGAATAATAATATTAATAACACGGTTTGTAGGCTACACCACCAATGTGAACATATCGTTCAAATGACTGATTATACAAGACAGCGGATGTTATATGAGAAGCGGAAATGACCTCAGTGTTCAATGCAGGCCTTGAATTCTGCATGTTATCTGGACCAGCTGTTTAAAGATCATTGCAGAAAAAAAGACAAATTGTTTGTTTGTTTGTTTTTCCATAACTTGTGTATCTGCAAATATACACATTCTGTATTTTTCATATGAAAGAAACTATACTGTGGTGGGGCTTGCTAATTTCTTGTTTTTGATTTATGTATGTTTTGTTTTGTTTTGCTTTACTTCATATGTTTCATATGTTTCATATGTTGTTTGTTTAATTTAAGACAAAAAAAAATTAATTAATCAAGAGGTAAAACTTGAGGGGGTAGGGACAAATAAGTAAATACTTCAGCCTACTCCTTTTCAAACAAATAATGGAATGATATTTTGGAATGATTGTGAAGGCACATGTTTGAAATGTTTGAAATAAAAATGAACTGAACTGAAATTAAAGGAACTTTGACAATGTGATAGTTCCACTAGACAATTTCCAGAGATCAGAGAAAACAATTTCCCAAGCAAATGGTTTGTTATTAGCAATCATACGCAGTAGTTTATTGTCTCTCAGGACTACTCATGTTAATATTGCGGCCACTGGTGAAGATGTGGAGAGCACTGTTCACCTTCATGCACAAAAACACAGCTAAACACCAACCTGATAGCAAGAAACTACCCTCCTGTTTCATCTGCAAATGGAACCTCCAAAAAAGCAGCATACTTTGGCCCCTTATCTTCTGCGGGTAATGCAGTGTAATGGAGGTGGTGTGAGAGATGCGTGCCACCTCTCATGGAAGCAGGGATTAAGGTTTGCAGTAGTGACAGGGTGCAGTTGTGTCATTTGTCATTCCCAGTAGATGAATGCATGAGGAGATGTTTGGTGACATTATTATTATTATTATTGTTGTTGTTGTTATATCAGACCCCTGAGTTGCTGAATTAAGCCTTCATATCTGCCTTAGGATATATCTTCAACTTGATGTTTGATCATACTAATATTTGCACCTCAGTGAAGATCCCAGATCAATATATTTGAGGTACTCAATTAAGATAAGATAGATAAGAGAAGATAACTCTTTATTGTCATTGCACAGTCATACATACTACAGTAGTACAAGGAAATTGGAAAACTGTCCTACATCGGCACTACATATAACACAACACGACACAATATGACACATCACAATGCAACAAACAACACAACACAGTATATTAACTTAGTATAAAAAAGAAGAATAAGTGTATTTGTATTGCACACTGTTATTATTGCACATTAATTATTATTGCACCTTATTATTACAGGTAATGCAAAGGTCAAAAACCTTCCCAACGATGCAATCCCATGTTTGGATGGGTTCAGCTTTCCTGCCCATCCATAATACTGAGGCTACATAAAAAATAAACTTTACAAACTTTACTGATAAACGCAAAAAGCCAGAGCTCAAAATCTAAAATCCTGAAAAATCTGTAAGACACATGTGGCCAAGATGCTAAAAGAGACGTCCACATGTAACAAGCAGTGAGAAACTGAACTGACAGGGAGCACAAACCCACTAGCTGTTCTCAGCTGATCACTTCTCACTGTTGAGACACCAACAACACAGCATTCAGCTGGAGATCTGGTCTTTTTAAATGTGAAATTGGCAACTGTCAGTTTTTTTTTAGCGTCTTCTCTTTTTTCATGTTTTATTAACTGAACTCCAAAGAAAACATCAAGGTTTTCAAACCTTTACGACTATGAAACTCTAAGTGAACTGCTGTCCTAGATTCCCCCCACCCCCACCCCCCAAAAAAACACCACTTTTTGGTCTCAAATGCAAATCAGCTCTTATCACACACAGTTTTGTCTCACAGTCGACTGACAGTCACACATGCTGACCCTTCTTTCTTTTAACAATTACAGAAGCTGCTTTGTCAGCATCTGTGGTTTAGAATATTTCAGTCACTGAAAATAAATTTGAATATATATCTTCTGACAGTTCGGTGTTTACTAATGTTCGCAAAGCGTCTCAGAAGATGCACAGTGAATGCACTTGGATATTGAATCAAGGGAACTCACACGCCATAGGCACACACACACACGCACATAAATAAAGGACAAACCGGTCTCATACTTATCTCTGTCTGTGTCTCATGTACAGACTCAAATATAAATTGGATTTGTGCTGCGCACGGTGCACTAACAGTCAGTAAATCAGCTGATGAAACGAGCCAAGTGGCTGAACTGCATTAAAATAAATTGCAAACACAGATGGGACACGTACATGAACTCAGCTAACAAACATCTCCACAGCAGAACCTTTTCCCAGATCGGCTTGTCTGCACATTCAAAGCCTCGGGGCGCAGTCTGAAAGTGATTGGCGAGTCATTACACTGCAAACAGGTTAGCCAAGTGTCTGTCTCTTTATATTTGTTTGTGTGTGTATATTTCTAAAGTGAGTTGTGGCCGCTCACTTAGGAAAATTGGAAAAGTTGTCAAAAAGTGTGGCTTTAGTAATGTGGGGGAAAGTGTGTGTGAGACTAAGAAAAATGAGGAAGCAAACCAAAGTGTAAGATGAATGGACTGGAGATGGTTTGAGACAGAGAGAGAGATGGATCATATTCTAATGCCTTTTACATATGTCTGTATTTGTATGCGTTGTGCGCATTTAACACGGCGTGCTAAGAAGCCTGAGATAATTAAATTTGAGGTTAGAAGTCGGCTGAGACAAAGAGAGAGAAAAGAAAAGAGAAAAAACGGGCTGTGTTTTTTGTCTTAGGAGAATCTAGTCTTGGCTACACATAAGAGGCTGTCTGAAGCATCTGGGAGTCAGATGTCTGCTTCTCTAGCCAGGATTCAGCTGTACCAGTCAGAGGCCACAATATCCCCTTTCCATGTGCTACTTCAGGAGGAGCACATGCTCCACCTTCACCCAGAAAATCAAGGCGTGACTTGTACATTTAAATATGCCATTAGCCAGATGCCTTAACCATTTTCTTTGCTCATCTGTCACCTCTTGCCACAGTGAAACTATATTATATAGAAACCTCCCAGTGAAGCTGTTTCTGTGTAAAAGATGATTCCATTAAGCAATATTCTGGTTTCTGAGCTAAAGAGGAATGCATTAACATCCTACTTGATTATATGCCTCCGTATTTAATTCTGTTTGGGACAAGAGTGTCCTTGTTTCCTCCTTCAGCTGAAGCCAAAGCCACAATGGCTGGGTCCTCAAAATCTAACAGCTCACTCTGCCCACATTTCCATTCCCTCTGCCTAGTTGGACTGTGGTTCTGTTGTGGTATTTAAGAAAGATTTCCATTTAGTTCCATTACATCAGTCATCAGATTGTGATATCCATGCACCCCAAACACTGGACGACAGTGAAGACCTCCTTCCTGCTTATACTGTCTTAAATGACTACCATATCAGAAGAATATGCAGCAAATAATCTGAATTGAATGCAGTCAGATCCCAGACAGACATAATGACACAAACCAACACATGTTGCTGTTTATTTTCCAAGCAAGAAACACTGAGGATGCCAGGAATACTGCCTGGAGTTAATGGACAGTTCCAGATGTTGGTTAATCCTAAATTCCTCCTTGTACCATGAGAGTGTAAATTCATAACATGATTTTTTTTTTTTTATAGAGAAAGCAGTCTGTGTGTTATCAGGTACAAATTATTTTGTTTTAGATGATTTTTTGGAGAAGTCTAAGACACAAAAAGCTGATTTTGGCAAGTAAAGCAGCTTCTGAGGATGATACAAAGTGAGTAAAGATTTTTGTATGAGCATTTATTACATTAAATAGAAGTTCAAAGAACACAATCATAACTTATACTGAGCTTTGTGTTAGCTGCTAGCTAACAACTTGCTAGTTACTGCTAGCAAATATAGCCTGGTATAGGTAAGTTTATAACTGTGGTTGTTGGTAAGTGCTAACATTTCTAATTAGGTCACTATATGAACAGCAACTATTAGTTACCCTCTAATACAACAGTACAAATTAAACAAACTCTCAAAGTTAAGTTGATATTGCCAACTTGCAATTGGAACTTTGTTTTTATTTTTATTCCGACACCACAAGAAGTCACGGCCTGGAACCAGGGCTTTCATAGCATTTTTACGTATTCGAAAGATGAATGACACATCAAAGGAAATGGAGATGCCAGTTTTGTCATTTGACTAATCAGTTGTCAGTGTCTGTTTGTGTGTTCGTATAGCTTCATTCAGTGTCTTGTGATTTTACCCGTAAAAGCAGAGGAGACTTATTTGTCTGTATTTTAAGACATGTTGATGTAATACACTGCCTTTAAATGTTCCTGAGCCACAGAGGACATCTACCCTTTAATTCAAACCATCTGTGTGGGATCCTTTTGCATCTGACAGCAGGGTTACTCTACGTGTAGGAAGACCATTCATCAAGCAAAGAGAAGCAGACATTACTCAACCTGCGGTCATGATCTGTGAAGTGTTGTACATAGTACCTGAATCACTTGAAGCCTCTAGCGATATGTGGAACAAGCCTTTTAATAGGCTTCCAGCCCTGAAGAACAAATTAGCTCCTGCTGTACAATAACTGCTATACTTGAGTGACAACAGGTGCTCCCGTGCTTGAGTTCACACCTGCCCGTCTGCTTCTCACTAACTAGCAAGCTCTCTGTGAACTGATACAGCATTAAGGGTGGGAATTGTGACTCTCTGTGATTTGGAGCACATTTATATTATCTTTTATTGTAACCATCTACAAGATGCAAGTGAAAGACCCACAGACTGGGTGCAAAGAGTTTAAAGTTTACAAAGTGCTTTCATGTGGACATGGCTATTTTTAGCCTCAAACAAAATGACTCGCAGCCTCTAATGAGGCGAGAGTCCATACGTGTAAGTGATGCTTTTGTCATTTTTCACTGTGGTGGGTAATGATGTACCTCAGCAAAGCGAAGCTGTCAGCAGAACATTCCTTCTGCTGGGATGGTAGAGCACACAGAGTGAGCGTATTTTAAATGTTTTGACATGTTATGGCATATGTGATTGGCAGCTGCTTTGACTAAAGTTGTATAGGCACTGACCTTTGTATGAGAATTTGGCATAAAAGTTTGCCACCAGAACTCAACTTTCAAAGGCTAATATAGTTTGAGCAACACTATGAAACTGATATTTTTGCTTCTGGGTGCCCCCTACTGTGAACACCCACTGTATTGTGTTAACTGCTGTCAGCAGGAAGATTGACTCAGCTTGTGTCCTGCCATCTTTGGTTTGAAAAATCTTGCTGGTGCAAGATTTGCTCTTACCTGACTTCTTGCTTATTCACTTTTCTTTTGTCTTCTTAGCTTCCTCAGTCAACTTCCTGTTTGGTTTCCTTGCAAATGCCATGGTGTCAATAGAATGACAAGCTAGAAGAAGCTAGGTCTCTATTCATGACGATAAAGACCTAGCTTTTCCTATAATTAGCTCTGGCCTGTAATCAATAGTTAATGGTGTGTGACACTGCTGTAAAACAGTTTTTCTAGTTTAGGTCGATGTACAATGAAAATTGGCTATGAGGCTGCTAATATAGGTCAAATATTCATATAATTTTCAACTTGTTGAGAAGTATCCTTGATGTCTAGCAAGCAAGCCTGTAAACTAATATGCAGTTACTTTGTTTTATTTTTATAAAGTTATCGTGCAGATGATCAGAAAAAGATGGCAGCCTCTATCACTGGCATCGCGTTTGCATGGAGAGAAAAAAAAAAAGTGCCTTTAAAATAAAAACATGCAAAAAACCTTCCTAAAAAACAGTACATACATAATGCATCTTCTTGCCTCAACACAACCCCACTTTTCAAAACCAACACTATGACATTCACACTCACTTTCATGTGAAGTGGATATGTGGGGTTTGATACTTTTTTTTTGTCTCTAACTTTCTGTTTCTGTCGCTTTTTATTTCAACAACCGAGTACCACGGCGGCTGGCTTTTCATTCGCCTTTGAACATGGCAGTTTGGAACATCCATGACGATTTCCCTGTGAGAAAACATCAAACAGACTGTTTGTGACTGAGCATAGCCCAACTCTTACCCTTATCTTAACCTAAAGCCAACATAACTCTTCAAATAAGAAAAGCACAAGAACACACACTCGCAAACTGACTCTGCGGTCACAAGCTTCTCTGTTTCATAAATCTGCAGTGGAGCTAAGGGATAGATCGTTTAGGGGCTCAACATACAGCAGCAGCCTGACAGTGACTCATGCAGCAGAACTCCATGTGCCTCAAGTACATAAAAAGTTTAAGAGGGAATAATCTAAAAGCTCCGGTTATAATTCTCACCTGATGTGTTACAGGAAGAGTGAGTTCACTGTGGCGCACCAGCTCAGCACACCAGCCCGAACTCCTTCACAAATCCATAGAGGATTTGCCCTTTTTTTGATGAAGCTCAGCTACTCATCTTAACATTCAGAGATTGTCCCACTCTTTTTTTTTTTTACCATCTACACTTTATATTTTTTAAAAACAGATTATGCATTCTCCAAGTTTACCATTTTTTAAACAGCGGAACCTGTTGATACTGCGTGTTTTTCTATCCTTAAAGATGCATAGGTTGAAAAATGGAATTAGCACCATCGGACAGTAGCCCATCTCCCGCCTACCTCATCATCACGCAGAATGAACACTAAAATGAAAAACCGACAAGAGCAGAATCGTGCAACAAAAACGCAGCTATCTCCTTTTAACCAGCTCCTGTCTCTTTCGTTGCCACCATTGCTCAGTTTTCTGCCAGCCAGCTGCCAGCAGATGAGAAGTACTGATGCTTCATCACTGCAGAGACATCCTGTCTGGGATAATAGAGTTGCTGTCGCCTGACCCTCTTTTGGCCCCACATGTAAATATTTGTCATGCCCTGCAAGCTGAAGTGCACCGCTTCCCCTCCTTTGGAAAACAAACCTATTATTATCTGCTTTTTTTTTTTTAAACATATGATGACGGGAGTGTTTCGGGGCTTTATTGGTTGTGTAAATCCAGATGGGTTCATCCTGGTGTGATGCTATGATATAACCGAGCAAATGGTTTTAAAATGACATTTTTGGACTGATAGAAACCAGGAGATTCTGGAAACAGTTTCAAATGTTCACATTTTACCATTAGGCTTTTTTTTTATGTTTCTTTGTCATCCAATAAACCTCCCCCACCCCAAAAAAAGAATTAATAATTATCAAACCTTTAGCTTTGTGACTAATCTGCCACTTAGGTTGAATCACTGTGTTATTCACCGCTGCGTGACAAATCTCCAACAAAGGACCTTTCAAGAACTAGAGTGGTTTTTAAGAGGCTTTCAAATAAGCAGGAAAAAAACAGGAAACAGGATTCAGTAGTATTTTAAAGATATTAATATCTTTAATCGCCTAGGTAGAGTTAAACTAAAACTCATCTCATCTGATGATCACTCTGAAGCTTTTTACCCCACTTAGCAGAGTAAGCGGCATATTAATGCTTACTATTCTGTGCAGTTACTTATTCCAGTTTAAATTTATAGCTAATTACATCTCCATTCTCTTACAATGAATGAGATTTATCTCTGCTTCAGAGTTTCGAACCACTGAGCTGCCTCTCTCTACAGCCTGCACATTTTACATCTTTCGCCGCGATGCTCCCCATCCCCAGTTGGCAGATGACTCACTGAATGTATATTTATCAGAACATACATGCTTTGTCTTTCGTAGCCGACTCAAAATTTAAATGAATGTGATATAAATCTGCTGTTCCATTCCCTAGCACACATCTGCCCTCCAATCATGTTTAATATAAGATTAGCTATAATTAGATTTGTGGCTTGCTAAGGATTTATTCTTGTGTAACCCGCTATTGCTAAAATATAAAGGTCATTGCATAGCTCGAAGACATCACTTAATAATGATGGCTGCTGCTGTTCAATGACAAATCTTTGTTCTAAATGTAAACACAACAGTGCTTCATTCAGATGATGTCAGCCAATACTCAATACCAGTGCAATATCCCAACATGTGTCGCCAGTTGCCATTTCAAACTGCAGTCAAGTCAAGAGCCAAGAGGAAAATATTCATCTTCAGACCCTTTCCTCTGTGTTCCCTCAAAGCAAAGGTGGCTGTTGTAGCCATCGACCCATCCTCTTTCGGGGAGCTTTGCCTCGCGGGATGCTGGCCTCTGGATTGCCCCCTTAAGCCTCCCTTCATTAGGGTCATTGCTGGGAGAGATTGAAGTGGGGAGAGTGTTTGCTCAGTAAAGCTGCTTCTTAAAGCCATCACAATCCTGAGGGGAAACGAGGGATTAGACTAATGAGGACAGAAGATGGCTATCATCTGTGAATAACTGACCTTGACAACACATTATTGATTTAGGTATTTTAGAACTGAATACTGTAGTCTCCAGTGACTGATTATCATGATACTGGAGTTTACATGTATAACCTATATGGTATATGGATGGTTCCCAATCGCTGGTTCCTTAAGAAATTTTGTAATTTTGGGTTAGATTTTTCTTTTTAAACATACGTACGTACTTACATATGTAAGTTATTTGCTCTGTTGAAGCCCATTTTAATATACTTAACATAATTTTGAGCATCATTATTTTTCATGTTTTTTTAAAATTTATTTCCAATTAATTCATTTCAATTCCGTTTTTTTGTTTTGTTTTGATATAGTGCCAAATCACAACAACAGTCGCCTAAAGGCGCTTTATATTGTAAGGTAGACCCTAATACATACAGAGAAAAACTCAACAATCACCCCCTATGAGCAAGGAATTCTTCAAAAGTTTTCAATCTGTCATGTTTCACAAAGAATGAAATACACACATGCAAGTACTACCAAAAACACAAAAGAAAAACTCTTTGCTGGAGGTCAGTTTTAGCTAACTAAAATTTAAGCTGTCACCTTATATCAGCTCACCTTATATTTATTGCAGCAAGATTTGCCAACAGGAGCAAGAACTCCAACCCATGTCCAGTGGTGGTGTACAGTTTGTGTTTGTTAGCTAGATCATTTTCTGACTCACAAGCCAGGTGCTCAATATTGAAGTGAGCAGGTTCCATCTTTGACTCAAACACTGTCCTCTCTTTTATCCAATAATGAGTAGCCTGCATCAGAGCAGATACACCGGCCATGATGGGATAAAGACAATTGATGTTTGTGTGAGGGATTAGCAGTGTTTGTTTTGGCATAAGAGATTAATGATATATCATGTACTTTTTCCAAAGAAAAAAGGAAAAAACAACAGGAAAATTATATAGAGATGACAAGGGTGGCACAGACAAGTAAGCTTCCTAACAACCAATTTGAATTTCCTTAATTTTCCACTGATTACCCATGTTATTTCTTGTGGAGGAGGCAAAGATGATCAGACTTTTTTCATGTAAATGTGCTTAAGCTACAGAATAGCAGGCAGGACAGTCAGCATTAATGATGTTCTCTCTAACATGACACTGCCCTCAGTACATAGTAACCAGTGCACATTCATTTCATGTATGTAGCAGTGTTTGTTTAGCAATATGTATTCGATATTCTAATTAATAATGAGAAACCAAAGAGCCAGTTGCTGTCGATTTAGTCTGAGCAAACAAGAAGGAGGGAAAGAAGTTTTCTTCGCATACCGCAATCAATAGATGGCAATAGAAAAATAGTCTGTGCCATCTTCCTTCATTTTGTTTGCAATGGACCAGATATACACAACAAGCTGAATAACGCTGTTGTATCACTAACAAAAATCAAAAAATTGGGACACCGTTGTCTTCAGGATTGCTGACTCACTTTTGGTCGAAGCTGGAGTTATAAATGAGAACATGCAGCATGTAAACATGGGGAAAACAGGGGATTCCTTGAAATTGTGTTAAATCTACATCCCTGCTCTTAGTTCTTTTGCCTCTGGTTTAAGAAAAAGTCCTGTTCACACTGAGACTTTTACATTAGATTACATTTTTTAATCTATTATTCTGTTTGTTTCACCCACAGTACCCGTGCGCAGTCTCTTCAGGTTGACTCGGTCCAGCGGTGGATGGAAGACCTCCGTCACATGACGGAAGTAGAGTGCATGTGTGTCCTCCAGGCCAAACCCATCGGGGTAGAGGAGGACTCTCAGCAGGGAGAGCTGATTGTGGGCTCTGGGGTTAGTGCAGGGGACCACGTGGCTAGAAACAACTTGCAGACGCTCCTTCGCCGAGCTTTGGTGGTCAGCACAGAGCTAGGAAAGATGTTTCAGCGGCTGGAGAAGGGACGCTGGCAGAGGGTCCACAGCACGGCTGTACGGGCAAACTGCCATGTTCGCTCACTGGTACATGAGTACAGTGCAGCTCGAAACACACCGCCGGAGATGCAGAAGGTGATGGTTGACTTTGAAAATTAGGTTTGCATACATAAAAATGTGCCCATTTTACAGTAATGAAAAAAACTGAACAATGTTTCTTTTTAACTGGAGCTGTTTGACATAAGCTGAGCTTACATTACTGAACATTATTTGCTCATCTGTTATCTACAAATACCTGCAGTTATACCCCACTGACAGGCCATTTATGTTTAGAACTGTGGAGGTCTGACCACTTAAATGTGCATGTTTTGTTGTAGTATGAGAAGTCTTTGCTGGAAAAGTGTATGGAGCTGACTAATATTACAGAGAGGTAAAATCTACAACGTTAATATGCAGTAATTTAAAAAACTCCCAAACAAATACTTTGTTTTTCTAAATCAAACATTTGATTTGCACCCACAGGTGCCTTCACACTGACGATGAATTCTTCCTGAAATCCATGAGGGAGGCCATCCATGAGATCCTTACAGATGTCAGTGACTCGTTCAGCAACATGATTGACATGGCTTTAGCCAATGAGATCCGGGTATGTAGTTTCTGTATTTGCGCATATTCCGTTGTGTGCTCTGCAGTGTCATGTGTTTATAATTTTGCTGATAGGTTGA
The DNA here is from genome assembly GCF_041146795.1 of Maylandia zebra. Taxonomy (NCBI): domain Eukaryota; kingdom Metazoa; phylum Chordata; class Actinopteri; order Cichliformes; family Cichlidae; genus Maylandia; species Maylandia zebra. Next base: position 24,004,598 of record NC_135173.1, on the reverse strand, counting down.
GGTGTTGCTTTGCCTAATTTATAATAGTGTTGTAATCAGTGGTGTAAATAATTCAACTCTGAAGTAAGAGCCAAACAATCTCAGGGTTGAATTTAGCAAAGTTTGTTGTTATGGAGTGATCAAAAGAAAGAAGAGAGTTTTGGCGATGGGGAAGACCAAGATTTCCACAAGGACCATACATAGTTTGTGACTTACAGTTAGCACGAGGAGCCTGATCACCACGGCTACTTTCAACAACAATCTGGAGAAGAATGTGAGCTTCAGCTGGTCCTTAAGTACTGGATGGAAATGAGTGAATCCTAAAAGGTGTGTTCGCTGAAGTGTGGAGTCCCACAGCAGAACCTGCCCATCTCCACCTAAGAGTAGGCTGAGAGGAAAAGAACCAAAGCAAAACAAAACCCTAAATAGCCTCCTGATTAATAGATCATCGTTACAGTGTCATGTAGATAAATAATTTTTGTATAACTAAAAGAATCAAAGAGAACTAACAGGCTCATTTCAGACAATTTAAAATATAAATGGAAAGAAATTGTAATTAAAGTACCTACACATACCTACCTACTGGTAAAATGCTTCCACCTGGTGGTGAAGGCTATCATTTAAATTTTGTGGCGGGTAATTGCAACAAGTGCCTTTAATCATGGTGTACAGTCCTGCAGATACTGCTGGCTACTCTTAGTTCTTTTTTTTTTCTAGACAGAGAGTTAGGGGCAACACGAAAAGTTGCCAGTAATATTATGTCAATCAACCAATCAGTCAATCCTATAAATGCAGTCTATTGTTCTCTGTCCCACTTTAAGCAACACTGACTGTGATGCCGTTAAAACAGATACTGTGTATAGTAATATTTTGGATCCAAGCACACACACACACATATATATGTATATATATAGTTACACTCCATGTTTGGGTCAGATAAGAAGGAGAGAAATTGTCCCTTGATTGTTGCACACTTATAGAAATAGACTTAGAAATGCCTGTCATGTTTGTGCTATCCAGTGGTTGTATCGAAATAAGATGACACAGCTGACACCATAACAGTATTAATGAGCCACTAGAAACAGATTTATGCATCATGTCGTTAAAAGTGATGATTTGAAATGTGTTGAGTTGTGAATAAAATGATAAACATGTCAATTTCCTTGCAGGTTCTGATCAAGCAGATTGAATCATCGGACAGCCTTCATACCATTGGTAGTGCCATTAGCAACCTGCTGTCCCTAACCCAGGATGGACCTCAGCTCTGCAGCATCATTGCCAAGGTACTCGGGACATAAAAATAGACTCTATGCTATCCTTCTTACTACATTTAGAGAGCAACTGGGACCTTGCTTCATTTTATTCACTCCTGTGGAAAGTCCACCTATACCGATGTTTGTCATTCTAACCAGCAGACCTGGGATTGCCAGCTATCTTATTATACATGCCTCTATAAAGCTATTTCACTGTGAGATAAGAAACGACAGACTGGACAGCAAGTCTGTATTGGCCATTAGTTAGCTGACCGCTTTCAGGATGCTTTTGATAAGACACTTCCTGGCCCACTCATACACACACATACACGCTCTTTGCAGCCAAATTGTCAGATCAATACTGTCAGCTCTCATTAGTCGTAAGTATTGATTACACATTCAGGTTGCTCAGGTGTCTTTACCTTTTAATCCACTCTCGCTTTTTTAACCAAGCTCCAGGGCTAAGAAAGTAAAGCCATGTAAAAATGAGGCTGTTTCTGCAAAGCAAGTCAGTCCCCATGGATATCGTTGAGCTTTGCAGAAACAAATTAATGTTTACAGTGTGGTACTCTTAAAAGCTAACAAAGGCTTCATAGCAATCATACAAGGGTACATTTTCAACCATTTATATCTAGTTTAAAGATGAGGTCGCCTTAAGTGACAGGTTACAGGTCATCTTCACTTCACCTCCACATAAATTATCTGAATATGTGGCATACTGCTTAATTATACCAACAGCCTGTCAAGGAAGTCTTTGCTCCTGTTTCAGTGCTCCAGGACCCAGTATTATTTTTTCAGTATGTCATTTTTGCAGTATGGCACATATTTGATTGCATGTAGTCTATTTATGCAATTTGCTAATTAAGCTTTGTGATCATTAGATAATAACTTAGCACTCCACTCCCCTCCAAACACCAATCTCAAGGCTTCAAAACTGGGCTTTACAAACCAAAGGATAATGTCACAGTGCCTACATCCATCCTTAAAATACAGTCTATGTTCTTAACTTGGTGTGTAGCAGAGCTGGACGAACCATCTCAGAGGAATCCTGAAACCCACCATAGCAAATAATTTGCTTTCAGCTATATGTCTATTACACTTTCTCACACACCCCTTTGATGCATAACATCAGCTCATATTTGAACATTTTGCTCATTACAAATTTTCCACTGCTGCTGACTTCACTCGTGCACTGAAGAACAGCAATTAGCCATTTAAATGTCTGGGTGGGGACCTGACATTTCCACCCTCTCCATCTCTATGCCAGTGTCTTTGTTGATGGGCTGATTTTAGTGTTAGATAAAAAGATAAAAAGGTTAAAAAATCAGATGGGTGGACTCCCATGATGTTAAAAATCATTGTAGCTATCATACAGCTTGAGCCAGTGAGGTACCTTAAAAGAGGAAATAGTGTGATAATGATAACTTGTAATTTGCATGACAACAGGAGTAAAGATTTGCTGCTTTTGCTTAGTTATTGGTTGTTGATGGTTGTTGTTGTTATGTCAAGTGTCGTACTCTAAGATTTGTCGTGGAATCATCACATCACACATAATATAAAGTAAATAATCGGTTTGTAAAATCTGATGTAATCCATGTGGTGCAGGGGTGGAGTCTAGCCTTTAATGCAGGTCCTGTGACCCAACCCATGATTACACAAATGACTTGACTACACAGTGGGAGCAGTTGTGGCTCAGGACTTAGAGCAGGCCATCTAATAATCAGAAGGTTGGTGGATCCAGTCTGCATGTTGAAGTATCCTTGGGCAAGACAATGAACCCGAGTTGCCTCTGATGTGTCCATCGGAGCGTGAGTGTGTGTGCAAATATTAGACAAAGCACTTAGGTACAGAAAAAGCGCCTGCATGAACGTGTGACTGGGCGAATGTCATTTGTAGTCAAAAGTGCTTTGAGTGCAGTTACAGTAAAAAAAAAACCACTTTATAAGTACCAGTAGGTAAAGTGCTGAACCTACAGGGTCAGCACAGCCAACCAGTAAATCACTGTGGGTTTTTCACTATGAGTTACTCCTTTGACACACAGAAAGTCATTTGATCAATTGTAATATTTTAAGTTGATTATAGAAGCTGTAAATAAAATGTACAGTGTTCAGTACAGTAAGTAAATCACATGTATTAAAACTGTGCGTTTCCTCAACTTGCAGATATTTTATTGAACCTACACCTGAGGAGGATTTTTTAAAAAGCGCTGCACAAATGATTTAAATTGAAAATATTAAAAAATATGTGTCAACAAATTATTGTCAAGTCTATCAACTCTCATGCCCTGATTTTAATAAGCCATTATTTCAAAACATATTAAGTATTTTTTTTCTCTCTTGTGATTTCAAACCCTTGTAGGTGATGTTTTTCCAAAGCACTTCTCAGTAATTGACAGCTTATCAGACCCTGAGTATTCACGCCATCAAGGCTGATTTGGGACGGTTGACTGCACACATCTGTCATACCAAACAGATCAGAACAAATCATACAAATTATCGCTGAACACTATTCATGCCTGCCTTTAGCTCATGACCCACTCAAAATGACAAAACAAACAAAATAAATGCCCACCATATTCATCTAAAAGCATTATTTATTCTTTAATCCATCAAATTCAAACTATTTTATTTTCTTTGGTGTTTTAGAGATGAACCATAATTATACATACCTACCTTTTTATAGTCATTTACATTTTTTATATTTATATTTTCTGCATGTCTTAGGAATAAAACACATCAACCAATACAGTAACAAAATTCAGCAGCCAGGCAGAAAGAGCAGTTGTCACGGATTTAGCAGTGTCTGCAAAGCTGGATTCAAGAAGTGTTTAAAGTTAACGTTTTTAGAGCATTTAAAGCACCATCTTGTGCCAGTATAGAACGTGACATCACTAGGTTGTTTGGTTGGTTTGCCACTGGTCTTTAAGTGATGACATATGAACCCTGCTTCCAGGTCCAAACTACTCTGCGTTTAATAAGGTTCTTGTGTTTTTAACACGTTTTAATGCTTTGTATCTTGTTCTATTTAATCTGAACAAGCCCCTAAAAAAGGCAGTGATAATTGTTGGCCTCGCTCGGTTTTTATTACCACTATTCATTTTAAAGCTCAGTTTTTAAAACCTTCTGATGTAACTACAGGGAGTGCAGAATTATTAGGCAAGTTGTATTTTTGAGGAATAATTTTATTATTGAACAACAACCATGTTCTCAATGAACCCAAAAAACTCATTAATATCAAAGCTGAATGTTTTTGGAAGTAGTTTTTAGTTTGTTTTTAGTTTTAGCTATTTTAGGGGGATATCTGTGTGTGCAGGTGACTATTACTGTGCATAATTATTAGGCAACTTAACAAAAAAACAAATATATACCCATTTCAATTATTTATTTTTACCAGTGACACCAATATAACATCTCCACATTCACAAATATACATTTCTGACATTCAAAAACAAAACAAAAACAAATCAGCGACCAATATAGCCACCTTTCTTTGCAAGGACACTCAAAAGCCTGCCATCCATGGATTCTGTCAGTGTTTTGATCTGTTCACCATCAACATTGCGTGCAGCAGCAACCACAGCCTCCCAGACACTGTTCAGAGAGGTGTACTGTTTTCCCTCCTTGTAAATCTCACATTTGATGATGGACCACAGGTTCTCAATGGGGTTCAGATCAGGTGAACAAGGAGGCCATGTCATTAGTTTTTCTTCTTTTATACCCTTTCTTGCCAGCCACGCTGTGGAGTACTTGGACGCGTGTGATGGAGCATTGTCCTGCATGAAAATCATGTTTTTCTTGAAGGATGCAGACTTCTTCCTGTACCACTGCTTGAAGAAGGTGTCTTCCAGAAACTGGCAGTAGGACTGGGAGTTGAGCTTGACTCCATCCTCAACCCGAAAAGGCCCCACAAGCTCATCTTTGATGATACCAGCCCAAACCAGTACTCCACCTCCACCTTGCTGGCGTCTGAGTCGGACTGGAGCTCTCTGCCCTTTACCAATCCAGCCACGGGCCCATCCATCTGGCCCATCAAGACTCACTCTCATTTCATCAGTCCATAAAACCTTAGAAAAACCAGTCTTGAGATATTTCTTGGCCCAGTCTTGACGTTTCAGCTTGTGTGTCTTGTTCAGTGGCGGTCGTCTTTCAGCCTTTCTTACCTTGGCCATGTCTCTGAGTATTGCACACCTTGTGCTTTTGGGCACTCCAGTGATGTTGCAGCTCTGAAATATGGCCAAACTGGTGGCAAGTGGCATCTTGGCAGCTGCACGCTTGACTTTTCTCAGTTCATGGGCAGTTATTTTGCGCCTTGGTTTTTCCACACGCTTCTTGCGACCCTGTTGACTATTTTGAATGAAACGCTTGATTGTTCGATGATCACGCTTCAGAAGCTTTGCAATTTTGAGACTGCTGCATCCCTCTGCAAGATATCTCACTATTTTTGACTTTTCTGAGCCTGTCAAGTCCTTCTTTTGACCCATTTTGCCAAAGGAAAGGAAGTTGCCTAATAATTATGCACACCTGATATAGGGTGTTGATGTCATTAGACCACACCCCTTCTCATTACAGAGATGCACATCACCTAATATGCTTAATTGGTAGTAGGCTTTCGATACAGCTTGGAGTAAGACAACATGCATGAAGAGGATGATGTGGACAAAATACTCATTTGCCTAATAATTCTGCACTCCCTGTACAGCCCAGCCCATGCAGCAGTATATTAATGACTAACCTTATATTGTGGATAGATTATCTCAGTTGTTCTCCTAACTTGGTCCGTTTACACCATCCTGCCATGCAATGATATTAACTTTTATTGAGTGGAAAAAGTTAGCATTCATCCTCCAGCTTCAATGTGTTTACGTTATGCTAACATAGCTGTCTTGCTAGCCATCACATAGCACATCATTATATACCAGCTAGTCCAACTTCAGTAACCCTACAAACGTCACTGCTGTTTAGTTTTCTGTCTTCATTTATGTTGGAAGTGATAGCAGAGCTGTACGTTTTAATTTTTTCAGAAATCTCTCAGTCAGAACATGGTATATCATGCTTAGGTGGAAACTAGTGAGCTAACTTCCTGCTAACTTCTAACTCTGTTAAATTTAATAAATTCTGTTTTCATGGATCACAATTGTCAATTGTCATTTTATTAAAGATGAAAAAATTGAATCAGTTTGTAACTCTCAGTGATGCCGCAGTATTTGTTTGACTTTGGGACCCGAAGCAGAGTTGGACCCTGAAACGGCTAATGACGTCAGACTTAAAGACCGGATGGACTCACATTAGTTTATGTTAGCTAACTGATAGGACCGATAACTCAGTGGAAAACAAGGCAATTAAAACTGAAAAGAAGCCTAAAGAGGTCAGTTTTCTACTGCTTGTGGCTACAACAATGGCTTTTATGTTAAAAAAAAAAGAAGAGGATATACCGTCCACTTTTACTTTCTGTCTTTAAAGCAACACGTTTTTCATTCTTTACTAGCTGCACTCAAACTGGAAAATCCACCTGTTTGCTGTAATGTTTGGGTTTCTAGAGCACTTTACAAATGAGGACTGTATGGAGGAGAACCTGTTTGAGTCAGGTGCGCTGTATTAGACTCCATGGTGTAAGGCAAGGCAAGGCAAGTTTATTTGTATAGCACAATTCAACAACAAGGTGATTCAAAGTGCTTTACAGAGACATTAGAAACAAGAACAAATAAAAAGCATGATTTAAAATTGAATAAAACAAGCAAATAAACTAACTAACTAATTAACAAACAAACAAACAAACAACAGTATATAAAATCAAAACAGATAAAATCAGAACAGTAGATAAAATCAGTAGTTAAATGTAAGTTTTGAAATTTAAGCTTAAAGTGTGGATTTGGTGCTTTATTCAAATGCAGCTGAGAACAGGTGAGTCTTCAACCTGGATTTAAATAAACTGAGTGTTTCAGCTGATCTGAGGCTTTCTGGGAGTTTGTTCCAGATATAAGGAGCATAAAAGCTGAATGCAGCTTCTCCGTGTCTGGTTCTGACTCTGGGAACTGATAAAAGACCGGATCCAGATGACCTGAGGGATCTGGATGGTTCATACTGGGTCAGGAGGTCATTGATGTATTTTGGTCCTAAACCATTCAGAGCTTTATAGGCCAGCATCAGAACTTTAAAGTCTATCCTCTGACGGACAGGCAGCCAGTGTAAGGACCTCAGAGCTGGACTGATGTGGTCCACTTTTTTGGTCTTAGTGAGGACTCGAGCAGCAGAGTTCTGAATGAGCTGTAGTTGTCTGACTGATTTTTTAGGTAGACCTGTAAAGATGCTGTTACAGTAATCAAGCCTACTAAAGATGAATGCATGGACTAGTTTTTCCAGGTCCTGTTGAGACATCAGATCTTTTATCCTTGATATATTCTTGAGGTGATAGTAAGCTGACTTTGTTATTGTCTTAATGTGTTTTTCTAAGTTTAGGTCTGCATCCATCACTACACCCAAATTTCTCGCCTGGTTTGTGGTTTTTAGATGTATAGATTGAAGTTCTCTGGTGACCTGTAATCGTTTTTCTTTGGCGCCAAAGACTATTACCTCAGTTTTGTTTTTGTTTAGCTGGAGAAAATTGTGGCACAACCAGTCATTGATTTCCTCAATGCATTTACCAAGAGCCTGTACAGGGCCTCGGTCTCCTGGTGACATTGTGATATATATTTGTGTGTCATCTGCATAGCTGTGATAGTTTATTTTGTTGTTGTTTATAATCTGTGCCAGTGGGAGCATGTAGATGTTAAACAGAAGGTGTCCCAAGATGGAACCTTGGGGAACTCCACATGTGATACTTGTCTGCTCAGATGTGAAGTTACCTATTGATACAAAGTATTTCCTGTTTTCTACGTATGTTTTGAACCAGTTTAGTACAGTTCCTGAAAGACCTGTCCAGTTCTCCAGTCGTTTGAGTAATATGTTGTGGTCAACTGTATCAAATGCTGCACTGAGATCCAGTAAAACTAGGACTGACATTTTTCCACTGTCTGTATTCAGACATATGTCATTAAACACTTTGGTCAGAGCGGTTTCAGTGCTGTGGTTCTGTCTAAAACCTGACTGGAAGGCATCGTAGCAATTATTCTGTTTTAAGAAGTAACTGAGCTGTTGAGAAACTGCTTTTTCAATGATCTTACTTAAAAACGGGAGATTTGAGATCGGCCTGTAGTTGTTCATTTGTGTCTTGTCAAGATTGTCCTTTTTCAGTATAGGTTTGATTACAGCAGTTTTTAGTGATTCTGGAAACACACCTGATAATAAAGAAAAGTTGACGATCTGTAACAGGTCTGACTCTAAAGTCTTTGAGACCTTTTTGAAAAAACTTGTTGGCAGGACATCTAAACAGCAGGAGGAGGAGTTCAGTTGACCTAAGATGTCCTCCAGGTCTTTGCTGTTAATAGGTTGAAACTGTTTCATGGTGTTTAAACAGTTTTTTGGTGGACACAGTACATATCCTGGATCTGCTGTTGATGTACCAATTGCTTGTCTAATTTTTTGGATTTTTTCAGTGAAGAATTTGGCAAAGTCATTGCAGGCCATGGTCGAATGAAGTTCAGCTGCCACTGACACAGGAGGGTTTGTTAGCCTGTCAACTGTAGAAAATAAGACCCGAGCATTATGGCTGTTTTTAGTGATGATGTCAGAGAAGTAGGACCTCCTTGCATTCCTCAGTTGTAAATTATAATTGTGAAGTTTCTCTTTATAAATGTCATAATGAACCTGGAGGTTTGTAAGTTAGCCATTATAAATGTGGTGTTTCATGTCAGCTTTAATACTGAGCCATGTGCCACACCATAAATCAAATAGCAGCTGGAACGCTGGAGAGTGACTGTGTCATGATGTGCACGCGAATTTGCATCCTCAGTGTTTGCCTACTGTCATGATAGATCTCAATCTAAATTTGTCCATGTTGGCAGACTTGTCATATGTGTGTCCTTGCTCTGATAACTGTAAACTGCAAGGCGTGTAGAGCATGAAATGGCAATAACTCAGGCCTGGTGAGAGCCAGTGTGTCATCAAAGCTCTGTGGGTAGAAAGGGGGCTTAGAAATACTGTAAATCCCATGAAGCTCTCTAATTTGACGTCCCTTTTAGGATCAGATGAAAGATACCTGCCAGTCTCCCTTCATTTTCATCTTTCTCATCCCTTAAAGCACAAAGTCTTTCTTTCTTTCTTTCTTTCTTTCTTTCTTTCTTTCTTTCTTTCTTTCTTTCTTTCTTTCTTTCTTTCTTTCTTCTTCTTCTTTTCTTTCTTTTTTTACAAACCCTGCTGAAAACTGCCTGTAGTTGCATGTTTGGTGTTTACAAGTGAAACAAGCCCAGAGAGCACGACTCAGGAAGTTATAAGATGGAAACAGATTATACACCGTGTAGGGTTATACATGCAAACACGCAGATAAAGAAGCATTTTCCAGTGAGTAGTCAAGTTTCACTTGATGTTATTGCAACAAGAACCAAAATGCGTGAGTGTGAGAACAAATGTGTTCTGTGGGCTTAATTTAAGAGATGGGGATGAAGTCAGTGGAAGCAACAAGTGCAAGTTGTTTGTCAGAGAAAAGAAACAAGCCAACAAGTCTAATAATCTGTAAAAGAAAAGTCTGTGGGGATGAAATAATAGAAAGGTGCTTCCACCAGAGAGTGACGATTGTCTGAACAAATCTCTGTAGTCTGTTCCTCTGAGCCATTTCTATTTATTTACTTTTTTTTTTTTTTTTTACAGTATATTAAGAAAGATCACAGAAGATCTATGAATCTTCATCCAGTTATGGTACTTTGCTTGAAACAAGACTAAGGCCTACAGTTTTGTGTCTTTTTGTTAGTAGGTGCTAGTATTAAAAAACTGAAGCAATATAGTTTTCAGTTTTATTAAACCTGCTGCCAACAATACACATATTACATTCAGTTAATTTAAGGTAGATTATATTTTGGGAAGATTATGCAGGATGGTGGCAGCACGGTGGCAAGGTGGTTAGCACTGTTGCCGCACAGCAAGAAGGTCCTGAGTTCAATTCCACCATCAGTCCGGGGTCTTTCTGTGTGGAGTTTGCATCTTCTCCCCGTGTTTGCGTGGGTTCTCTCCGGTTACTCCGGCTTCCTCCCACCGTCCAAAGACATGCAGCTTGTGGGGATAGGTTAATTGGATAATCCAAATTGCCACTAGGTGTGAATGTGCAAGTGAATGTGAGTGCGAATGGTTGTCTGTCCCTGTGTGTTAGCCCTGCGACAGACTGGCGACCTGTCCAGGGTGTACCCCGCCTCTCGCCCCATGAGAGCTGGGATAGGCTCCGGTGCCCCCCGCAACCCTGAAAAGGATAAGCGGAAGCGAATGGATGGATGCAGGAGATACAGTTTAAATGTATCTGAAGCTTAAACAAACGGTGCATTTATAACAGCTGATCTTGGTGTCAGCCAATGGCACACATCCTATGGGAAAATGTCATAAAGGGCATGATATCGATTTAGTTTAACTACAGTTGCTAC